>NW_010301501.1:24071-96126 GCF_000700745.2 Antrostomus carolinensis
ACATCAGGCAGCATAATCCCATTTAGAAGAAAGTGAAGTGCTTCATGCACTCAGGAATGAGAATATCTTGTGCTTTTATAGCGTTAAAAAATGCAAATACTCTCCTTGATTTTCCTGCCACAAAATAACTGCTTAAAATAAAAAGCAGCCCATGCCTCTGGAGCCCTACAAAGAACTTTCTGTTGGCTAAACTCATTTGTTCTCCCTAACAACAGCTTGTCTTAAAGCTATCAGTCTCCACTGGACAACTCTGTAGTCTATCAACAAGAAAAAAGCTGACACTCCAATCAGTGTAGTTGCACATAGATTTACTTGTACATGTTATTCTCAATCCAATTGCTGTTTCTTGATTTAACTCCAGCTGAAGCAACTGGATTTCTTCTGTCCTAGTGTGTTAGTAGAACAGAACATTTTGGATTCACATCTTGCAGGAACAAACAATAGACAAGATAAAAATAATGAAGAAATTAAAAAAAAAAAAAAAAACAAAACCCAAACTTATTTGGATGTTATTTACACTGGCATCATATATAAGCCATTTGTGATTATCTAGCTGAAGGACTTTCATATAATGAAGTAAGTCACAGCAGCTCAGTTTTGAGAAAGGAGCACAGCAGGTGAAAGACATGTCTGGTTGTGTTAAAATATCAGCGACTCGTTATCAAGGCATCTAAATACTATGGAGCATAGGTCTCAATAGCTTTTCTATAATAATTTTTGTTGATTTTCTTTTACTATAGAGCTCACTTTTTTTCTAAAAATATTTTCTTCTCACAAAACACAACTTTGCAGAGCTAATTAAGTTTGGCAAGCCCAAAAGGCCACAAAGCTACTATTTTTATTTGGTTTCCAAGGAGTATTATGTCTGTTTTCCAGTTTATAACTTTGTCCCCTCCTCACCCACCCCTTTTTTGTTGTTCAAGAGATAACATTCCCACAAGCATCTCATATATCAACACTTCAAGTACATTATCTGCAGTAGATGAACACAAAAAACCCCACATGCACAGATCGTCTTTGCTAGAAATGGCATTATTTGTTGCAAAACTTAAAAGGAAGAACGATTAATACTTCTCCTTTAAGAGCTTTCATTAGGCTTGTCTTCCATGAAAATGAGACAGTTACAGCATGACCTTGAAAGAGTTCACCCTTGATAAAGTACTTGACGTAATTTTGCTCTTAGTGTTGTAGTTAACCTCCTAGTTTCAAGTGTTTGTAGGCTTTAGTAGAGCGTGCTCATAGCCAATTAATCCATCAAACAGAATTTATTCCTGGCTACAATAACAACAGAAACTTGTTTACAGTTGCACTATCTACTCTCCAAACTGAAGCAATCTTTAGGAAGATCTGGACACAGAGAGGCACTCATTTGTAACCCCAGCTGATCAACTGTCCAATGCACCAGTACTGCCTATTTAAATTTGTTAATATATGAAACAGATTTAAGGATGATTTTTTTTTTTTTAAAAAAAAAGAAAAAGCAGTTGTATTTTGTTGTATGCATGAGGCTTAAGGAATTTAGGAGAAATCAAGAAATACTAAAATGTAGCATAAATTATCAAGACCTTTTTTGGGAATGAATGACACCTCCATCTTCTGTTGGTGTGAACTACGTTAAGTGAGAATCCAAAACCAAATGAGAAAATTCTGCAAATAGGTGATTTGGGTTAAATTTCTTTCTTCAGAAAAGTAAAAAATAGAAGGAAAAGAAAGCCAGGTGTTCTGAGAGGAACTACTTCTCTACTTTTAGAATCTATATGGTAGAAAAGGAAAACAGTGTTTGCTGAAGTAATAGCTCAAACTATGGCTTCACATCCTTGGGAATCACAGAAAGATGGAAAGAGGGCTACAAAATACCAAAAAGCAGCACTTCAGTCCTTTTAGGATAGGAGAGAGTAGATCAGCTCTACTGGTTGGTAATTATTTTTGTCTCCTCCTTATCAGCTTCTTCCCTTTAAGAAATGAACAGCTTCCAACAAGATCGTTCTCTGTTGATGTAAATAACTACTTGCAAGCAAGTAAACAATCACAACCTGTTTTCACCCCCTTGCAACCCAGAGAAGTGCCCATTGCAGGAGAGAGTACAGATAGCAGGGAGCAAGAGAAAGTGAGAAAGCCAGATTGGCAGCTGATGAGGAAAGGGAAATTGCCACATGACAAGCTTTAAGTACTGTCACTCCAAGCCAACAAAATTAAACTCAAGCCCATCCACTTATCCTTCCTATAAGTATCCTTGAAATCTAATCAGAAATATTTAAGCAGACCCAGGACCTGGCAACCACTTGTTGACAAGTTAACACTGGTAGACTTCGCCACTGCATTTTGAGGAGTGGCTTGTTTCTCAAACCAAAATACGAAGTGAGAATTAAAGACAAACCAGTGGTATTTAGTGGTGAGTCTCACTAAAGGTTTGTATGTGGTACTACATATTCAACTGTTGTCCTGCCCTTTATAGGGACTTTGGCACTCACCCAAGGATTTTTTCTCCAGTATGTTTAAAAAGGTCATTGGTTAGAGCTGTTTAGCATTCCAGAGGTGGTTAGGAGCAGTCCACAAGGAGGTTTCCTGATTGTGTCAGAGGCAACAGAGCTGCAGCTTGTTAGATTCTGCAGATCAGTTGTCAATTAATTAAGCCATTTATCTTTAAGGGTAGACTTCTCAAAACTAACCTGCATTCTAGTGCCTGGATCAATGACAGAGACACTAACCTTAAAAAAAAAAAAATGAAGACAGTACGTGCTGACTGTTTAAAGATATCAGAGGGAGAAGGAAGTGCTGTTCCAATGTATTAGAGAAAAACGTGTTGTTTCTGTGGGAATAGACTTACTCAGGGGCCAGGGGAGTACTTGACCTTTGTTTCTACTAGTTGTCTCCAGCACTCTTGTCATAACACAGATACCACCTGCACACCCAGCTCCACCTCATGGCTTCTTTCCAGCAGCTTTTGCTGTGCACTGAGAGCATAAATAGCTCCTCTGCTATGAATGGGCATCACCAGCAATGGCTAAAACCTGTTTCTGGGACTGCTATGTAAACCATGGGTCTTGAATGGTTCTTCAAGGGTCTTAGCTCCAGCTCTTTCCTGCCTGCCCCCACAAGAACACACGTATCCAGTGAGAGGGGAGAGCAGGCACAGCTTTTTCACACTATGTTTTTGTCCACCCATGAACGGCTACCTGTGTTAAGTGAAAAGGAAACTATATACAATTAGATCACTGCCTGGAACAATACCATTTTGTTTTTTTCTGTATGTTTTTATGCCTACCTTAAAATGCTCTGGTTAATTTTGCCATCTTCAGTCTCTCTGACTCTGGCTATCCCAGAAACTATCCCTTACCTGTTTCAAGTTCAATGTCTAAACACTTTGGGAAGATCTACTTTCACGCTGGGTGTCAGGAGTATTAATTAGGTCCTTGCCATTGCCACTTGCTTCATCAGGCTTTTCTGTCCTCATGGAGATGACAGGCTGCAGCAGCCCACAGACTGTACAGCAAGATTATGAGAGTATCTCGGGTCTAGGCCCTCTGTTTAGGATTACTTTGAAAAAGGGACAACAGCTGTGTTTGAAATGTAAAGCATCTCTAGTGGGGGAGGTTTCCAGCATTTTGGAGAGCTGTCATCAAAAAGGAGCTCTTGATATTGGGAAGGCCTTGGTTTGAGGCACCTCTTGCACTCAGAGGAACCTGTTTTCTGGGACACAGAGTAAGACTGTCAGAGAGCTTGGTGAAAGCCGATAGAAAATTATCAAGTTAAGTGCATGCCTGAGCAGTAGAACTGAGAGTCTTGGTTTGTTCACTGTTTTCAGCTGATAGTACTGAAAGACAGCTTTTTGCTGTTTGTTTTTGATCTTCTGTGTCATAACTAGTGCCGTATATGCTTGTTGAATAATTATTTTTGTGTTATTCATGCAAAGAATGAAATGTTGATAATCTTGTACAGTATTTCCCAGTGATACTTGAAATGTAAAATGTATTTTTTGTCAGTGCAGAGTGGTTTGTTCCACATACAAAGGACTGTGGAATGCAGCTGCAGAAATGGCACTGTTGCTGACGCTATTCATTTCCATAGAATTAGGGATTATTTTTTAATGGTTCTGTGGGATAGCACAGGGAATACAAAATGCAATAAATGTGCTAGTCAGGGGGTGGTAGGGAAGATACAGAGGAGGATGCAGCTGTGGACAGGTAGCAGCAGGAGATGTAGAGGGAGATGCTAGCTGTAGAGAAACTTGAGAGCAGAAATGCTGCTTTGTTTAACATCTGATGAAATTGCACAGCTGTTGGACTGCAGGTTTCCTGAGCCTCTCCCTGAGGATGAGTTGCTCCAGGACATGGCAGCATACCTGTACTCAGTTTAAACCAGCTAGACCAGATACTGCTACTACAGCAGACCAGAAAGCACACCTAGCATTTTAAGCAGCTCACCTGTGTTGAGATAGTCTGCCATCAGCAGTTCCCAGACTTGCCAGTTCAAAGCTCGCTCAGGTGTACCTGTTTCAGCTCCAGTAACATTTGTGTAGACATGACCTGAGGTGAATGTGGAAAGTAATCACACATGTTGCCAAGGCACTGAGTGAACCAAAAGGCTGACCAGAGCAAATAGAATGTGTTGATGCACTCAGAGCCCTGAGGGCAACTCTCTTCCTATCAAAGTGTGTCCCTGCATCTTGCAAAGGTCTGGTTTTGAAGGGGGACTTGTAAAAAGGCCTTGTTTTTGTT
Organism: Antrostomus carolinensis; assembly: GCF_000700745.2. Lineage (NCBI taxonomy): Eukaryota > Metazoa > Chordata > Aves > Caprimulgiformes > Caprimulgidae > Antrostomus > Antrostomus carolinensis. Next base: position 28,790 of record NW_010301501.1, read on the forward strand.
TCATGCATGTTGTCCAACAGTTTCCAGGAATGTTGATCTGGTCCATAATTCTGCCAGCTGATGAAGCACTGAAGCTTTCCATTAAATAGTTGAGTAATCAAAATCTGCTTCATGTGATATTCTGGATGCCCTTGTGCCATAATTGCAGGCAGGGAGTGTGTTGCTGGTGGAAGGTGGGTGATGAGGCATTAGCAGGAAGACGTAATGTACTGGGTTGATCTTCATGGATCAAGGACCTCAGGGCAATTAGAGCCTCTTGGTGTCCTCTGAGCCCGGACACATCCTCTCCATTGTTTCAGGTTCTCTATAGATTCAGGTGGACAATGACAACATGTAGCATATTATTTTTAAGGTTATGCTTTCAAGCGGGAGGTTATGGAGCAGTGCTGAAGTCAGGAGCAAATTCTGATGGCATGGAATCAGTATGTTCTACAATTTCTGAAATAATCATTGCAACATAGAGGCAAAAGGTAGGGGGTTTATTTAACCCATCAGAAAGTCAACAGGTAATTCTCACTTTTCTCTTTATGGTATGTAAAAATACACAGCATTTGAGTGTGTGCTCTCATGAGCATGAAAATTGACCTTTGGATGCAGAAAGCGATAAGCACCATCTGCTTCTCAAGATGCCTTTACCTTTACTAGTAAGAAGCTTATCTTTATTTTGATATGTCTGAGTGTATTTGTGTTCATCGCCCAAATTATTTACAACTAATAACACTTTAAATGGTTCTATTTTGGGATTCTTACCTTTATTTATCTTTATAGTCAAGATAAAAATCTGATTCTGTTTTATGTCTTTCTTAGTCTACTGATTCCTAGAATCAATATTGTATTTACTTAATATTTATTATATTTAAAGTATTTAAATGTAATTGTAATCATATATATTTTTAACCTTCACTAAGTTTTAAATCTAAAACCTCAAAAATTAAAAGATAGATTAAGAACTCTCCAAATGTCGTTAAATATTTATGATTTTTAGTTCCAATAAAAAGCTAAAGATATCAAAATATGTTAGTATTGGCAATATTAAATTTAATAATTTAAGTTATAATCTTAATTTTTCAGGGTAATGACCATTTATAGTTTAACAGAAGTTAAAGTGAGTTGCAGGTATTACCGGCAGAACAGGTTCCTGTTGTCTCATGTTTGACATCTGCCTGGGGAGGAATGGTTGGATGCACTCAGGGGGCCGGTCGGGGGCTCCCCAGGGCCAGGAGGGCAGGACCTTGCAGCCAGAGCCCATCGCATCGCATTGCTCCAGCCAAGGAGCAGAGCAGGCTGGAGTGGGGGGGCAGCCAGGGCAACCCCAGCCCCAGGCATTGAGCCTCTCCCTGGGGACTGGGATGGCTGAGATAGCGCCCACAGGGCCTTGACAATTGTCTGGGTCATTATTAGCAGTTTTAATGTCTATTAACCCTTTTTCTTTTTTCCCCACATAAATTGCCTAGCTGGAAAATAAATATGATCTTCCCATCATATAAAAGGGAAAAAACACTGAGAGTAGTTTAGGATTTACAACTGAGGACACTTGACGGCTGTATCTTTCAGACAAGGTGGGCTCAATTTTTGTAAAACACAGCTTTCTTCAGTGACAGAGTACTTGTAAGAATGCTGCCACTACAGTTTGCTGCTGAGCTGTGCAACAGACTGACACCTGTGGCATGTGTCTCTGATTTCATACAAATTATCGTACAGTCATCTTTTCTAAACCTATTGTTTCTGTGCCAGAGCTTTACTGTGATTAGAGATTACTGGAACAACATCTTTACTATCAGTTCATGGCTTACTGGTTGACTAGGTGAACTGTCTTTGAACTGAGTTTGCTTTCCCTTTGTTTGTTTTTTATTATTATTATTTTTGGTTGCTGTTCTTGCTATTGGTAATTGTGAGGAACTTGTTGCCCTTACTCCCTCGTTAGTTTTGCAGTTATCTTTGTCCTCATTGGAACTTAATCAGTACTCACCCCGTGTGCTGCCCTCATGCTTATGGTTCAGTTAGTTGCTTTTGCCACTGCGTAGCAAGGTGTTTTATCACTTGGACAAAGAAACCACTGAAGCTGTTAACAGTATAGTGTACAAAGAGACAAACTTTCTGCTTGACATTACCAGGAGGATTTTACATTACAATTTGGATTTGAGAAAGGGGATTATTGAAACTGGAATATATCCAGGTGCTCTGAATCTAACCCTTCCCCTCTTGCAAAAAGCAAGACTTGATCTTTTATGACCAAAAGTGATCAGCAGTGATTCCACACTTCAAATAAATACATTTTATATGAGGACAAGATACTTTATCCATATCCATGTCCAGCCTATCCTGTGCTAGCAAAATGATGCCTTTGTTATTCACTGGGAAGGAGTGACACTCACTGGCCAGAATATATAGTGCCATAAATTAACTGAATTTAAAGGGTCTTTTAAATGGTTTTAATGTGTGTTTTGGAAATGGAAAAAGAGAGAGAGAGTCTCAACAGAGAAATGCAGGAGAGAAGCAACAATTAGCTGGGAGTTACAAAACTTGCAGGCTGTATTAGCAGCCTTTGGACAGTCCTGGGTCCCTTAGTGAATAAATGGCACATATGTCTTGACACTTTGCATCACTTTTTTTCTCAATTTTTTTTTTTTTTGTAAGCCTCTTTTTTTGAGGTTTACAAATTTGATTACTTTTTCTGAGGCCTAATAGGAAATATGGTTGAAGATGTAGTGATAATATCTGCAGGTTATGTAAGAATATCCAGTGCTTCTCTTTGCTTAACTTAGAGTGGAAAAGGAGAAAATATGTGAAGTGCACTGTCATCCTCAGTACCTTGATAGACAACACTAAGAATGTGAATTACTCCTGGCTTTTTATTTATTACTAACAAGGGCAGTAAAAGAAGACAAAGAAATTTTGAAAGGGGGTAACTGAAATGGCAGAGATCTGGAAGAAATTAAGGGGCTGTACTCAGAGGAAGATTTCTATACCTTTATACATGTATTTTGCCCAGAAATAAGATCTATAACAATGGTAGGAGTGGAACAGCAGTCTCATAAGAAAATGACTAGTTCTAAGATGCTTCAGTTGTTTGATGCAGCTATCTGCTGTTTCAGGCACCAGCCAAGTTCCTGTGTTCCTGTGATTTTTGGCTGGAGGATAGTCTGAGCTTCAAGAGATCAGAGTTTGATATGCTTTTGACACTGCCAAATGGAAAGATCTGATCATTTCTTTGTGCCTTTCTCCATTTACCCAACACTGTAAAACTGCTGAATATGCTTGGCAATGTGTGTATGTTGAAGTGAAAGAAGTAGCAGGATTGGGTGATGGGCTGTGGAACTAGTAAATCATGAGAACGTGGCTAAGGTCTGTCCTGTGCTAAAAGCGCTGCTAGTCCTGACTCAGATGTGTTATCTGGATCTCTTTTTCCCTTACAGCCTTATTTTTTCTAAAGACATTTCAGCCCCAGGTATTTGCCATTAATGAAGAACTAGAAATCATTAAGATGCCCACCACAAACACAGTTTTCTTTGTTGACACCGTCAAAAGTGGTGCAACAGATTCCTGAATACGAGAGACTTGGAGAAATCAGATTTTCATTTTCAGTAAGCATGCTAAACATGTTTCCCCCTTGGCTCCTTCTGTCCTTTTCTCCTGGCAGCACAGGTTCGGCTTGGTCTCTCACACTGTGGTGCTGAATCTTAGGCCCTTATCAGCTGGCTCTCAGCTAAGACAAGGCTAATGCAGGTGGACTCAGAAACAGAGCTCAAGAGAACCAGATAGCAGCTAGGATCCAGAGGGGTTTACTAAAGGCATCCAGAAAATTGTTGTCCTTTGACGGGCTAGGTAAGAACCTCAAAAATCTTACTTCTTTAGGTGTCTTAGTCTCCTTTGAGCAGTTTTCAGAAAAAAATACTGAACTGTTTCAAATTCCCCTTTGGAAATCAATGTAGTATAATTTTTATTTATTTATTAATTCTACCAATAGATCAAGATGTAAGACCCTTGGGATAGAACCAACAGCCCTGAACTGTAAGTCTAGGTAAGAACAGGTTTTACAATCTGAACCCACCTCCTTACAACTAGGTGCCTAAAATCATTCCCATATGTTTGGCCCAGTCTTTCTATTTGGTGCTAATGACTAGCTCCTGATGTTCTTGCTTAGGAGCTAAAGCTTCTGCTTGGGCTTAACACCCTTTTGAAACTAGAGGACATTCATACTTGCATCTCTCAGGACAACATTGCTAACAATGGGCAAGCGTGTGAAAGGAGGCCAACACCTCAGCTCTGTCTGCGAACACAAGCAGATCTTGCTACTTTTTTTTGTTGTAGACTGTTATAATGCAGTCAGAGGACAGCTGAGAATTCAAGAACTCTGTGGTAGTTGGGGATGTAATCAGTAGCCGAAATACAATCACCCAGGAAATTTGTATCCACCTGAAAGGCTGTGATCACCTAAAGAAGGAAGTAGCAGTTTTGAAGATTTCAGCCTGAGATGTCTGTTTATCTTCAATATTTATTTGACTGGGAGTTCACCATGTATTTACTGTGATTTGCAGTAGCAATTGAGCACTGGAAATAAAAGCTACCTGCAAGAAGAGCTCACAAATGTTAAAGTTCATAAAACTGCTTTTCTGAATCATTCTTCTATTATATGGCATGGTAAAGTCATCCTTCACATGGACTTTACTCGACTTATATAGTTCCTTTTCTTTTATATTCCCATTATATTTTTTTTTAATGAAAAAAGGAAGGCCATTTTCTGTTTTGTTTTAGATAGGAATAATGCTCTAAATCCTAAATTTTGATTTGTACTGAAATAAATCAGCTAAAGAAAGACATGAAAACAATTTGAAATGTTTATTAGGTTCATGAAAACAAAAATACTTTAAATTTAAGCATTAAAATAAGAATCAGCATTCTGTCTAAGTCCTTGCAAGTTATTATTTCAAAGCTGGAAAGAATGGCCTTTATTGCTTCCTGTTTCCTGTAGCGTGCATAGTGGAATTGCATGTCTGATTTTCAAGGGTTCTGTTTCTAAATGCCTAAGTTTTGCCAATCAAATAGTTTACACTCGTTAAGTCCTTTAATTCTGTAGAATCCCCAAGCTTATATTTTCTTTTGAGTCATCATATGACATTTTGGGACCACACTTACCTGAAAGCATCTGGAAATCTGCTTTACAGTAGTATCTGAAACAAAATACACAGATGTGGATAACTGTTCCTATCCCTACAGAGCTCACAGTTCAGAGTAAACAGAGAGGAGCAATTATCTTCCATCAGATTTCTTCATACATCGTTTATTTTCACCAGTTATTTAAACGTTTACCATGTTACCAATGCTGGAAAGATGGTTGAGGGATTGTACGCATTGAAGTAATGTGTATTCTGACAGCATTTCAGCTTTTCATCAACTAGGATTCAATTGCACATTTTGTTTTCCAATTCTCATGACTTTTCAATTTTGCTTTTTTAAACTATTTTTGGGGGCAGTTTTTTTTGTTTTTTTTTTTCTTGATCTGAATGGTGATACTAGAAATACTGTGGTAGTAGCAGTTTCTTCTGTAGTTATGTATATTTTCAATTTATGGAATGCATGTAATGGAACAGTTTTCATTGAAATTACTGTTCCTCACTCCAGTCATATGCCTAATTCTACTTTAATTAATGCATTACCAATTATCATACCTTTCTACTGCAACACATAAGTAATACAGCAATCAGTGAAATATGAAACATTATTTATGACAAGCTTCTATGGGAAATTATACTTGATATTGTGAGTTTTATCTGTTGATATAACTGAGTTCAGCCTTTCTGTAATTTTTATTCCATGTTTCATAAAAGTTATTAAATGCAAAAAGATTATATTCAACTTGACTAGGAAAAATGAATTGATGAAACACAAAGTACTTGTGATTAAAAAAGTTATGTGAATGAGAGTGCTAAAACTAGATCTAGATTTATGGTTCATCTTGACAAGTCACTAAAACACTGTCTTATGTTTACAGATTTCTCTTGGTCCTGATCTGTTTAATATTCAGTGTACTGTCTACTATAGAGCATTATTCTGAATTTGCCACTGGAACCCTTTTCTGGATGGTAAGTGAACTTTTTTGAGAAAGATTCTAGTCAGTTTGACTAAATCTAAATTGCTTTAGGTGAACAAGGGAGATAATTGTTAAAAATCCTCATGCAAAGCATGCTACCGAGACATTTAAAATGTTATCTGCTTTCACTAAAGGAAGGTAATAATTTAATGGGAATTATTATTTCCTAGGCCTGTAAACCATAGGGGTACTTGACAGATAAACAATTTTTTAAATACGTGCTTTTCATAAGGTATGAAACTGTACCCTGTAGCTCTTATAGTGGACGACTAGTGTTCATCAGTCTTATGGAGTGTGGGACAGAGTATTCTATTGGCAGGAATGTATTTTTGAAACATATCTCTTTGAAGTCTTATGGTAAAAAATTCGTCAAGAACCATGCTCTTCAGAAGTATCTGAATCTTGGGGTAAGTGATTTCTGTCAGACTAATTTACCAGTATATAGAACAGGAAGGAAGAAGTCCTAGCACACTTCTAGTGATTTGGCTTTGAAGTTGGTGCTCGTTAACTGTTGTGGCTCTTAGCAATCAACGAGGGTGGAAGGTTCCTCTTCAGCATACATTGAATTTTGTACTTGGTATTTTGCAAAAGCATAAAGACATTGTGTTGCTTATCTAATACCCTTTTCTTGCTATTAGGATCTTAAGTAGTAATTTATACCACAGGTGGTGTGATAGAAGAATCTGCTCACTAGGAGGTATACAGAGCTGGCTTACTGCTTCACAGTAGTCAGGGAACCTTTTATTTTATCACTGGACTGAGTAGCTAATTTACAGATGAAATGAACTTGAACTGTGTTACCAGTCCTGAGCTACTAAGTCTCTTAAAAATGTGAAATCACATCCAGCAACCATCTATAAACTGTGGCAACATACATACAATATTTTTAAGTGTTAGTTTGAAGTAGGTAGGAAATTAAAAGTACAAATAATTTGCATGAGGATTCTAAACAATGTTCCTCCTCTGTTCCCCCCTGTCCCTCTTCACCTGTAGAAAGTTAAGAACAGAGATTAAAGATCCTTGATAAAAATGGAGTACATCACTTTTGAACAGTTGCTTGCAATATCTGTATTTTAGCCACTCAAATCATCTGTTCTCATTGTGTGATAATCTCAGTATTGTGAATTCTTTTTGCTAAATGATGACTTCTAATGTTGTGGATTTTGGTTTTCCATCTGGTTTGAAAATAAAAATCAGTTGCTTATTTGTTTTCCTGTGGCTTAGACTACATTGGTATATGCAACTTCTGTGTGCAATTGACTAAACCATCATTAGTATCCCCAAGTGTGGTGGTTTGGGTGGATTCACCCTTTTGCTTGCAGCTTGCAGCCAAACACAGCCTGCTCTATCACCCTCCCGCCCCCCCTCACCCAGGGAGTAAGGGAGAGAATTTGGAAAGAAGGGCAAGGACTCATGGATTGAGATAAAAACTATTTACTAATTAAAAGAAAATGATAATGATAACAGTGATAACAGACTATACAAATGAGTGATACACAGTGCTCACCGCCCACTGACCAATGCCCGGCCTGTGCCAGCTAACGATCCCACAGCCGAGACAGTCCCGAACCGAAACCCCGGAAGAGTGAGCCCGAGCGATCCCCGAGAGAATGTGTACCGTCTTCCGGTCACCCCTGGTTAATATACTGGCATGACGTGATATGATATGGAATATTTCATTGGCACAACCAGATGCCAGTTTTGGGTTTTGCTCCTCACTGCGCTTCCCCCCTCCCAGTCCTAATGCAGCTGTGAAACAAACAGCGTGGCCTTGAGCTGCAGCAACACAAGTACTGTTATCAAAGTTCTTCTCATGATATGTCTGAACTGAAACACTGAAAGTAAAATACAGCTCTTCTAATTACTAAAAAGAAAATTAACTCTATCCTAGCAAAACCAGGACACCGAGTTATTTTGTGATTTTGATTAATGTTAATCCTGTAACAAATTTACTTGACTTCTAAGCCATATTCTGTGTCAAAGTGCAGTATTCTGCCAGTCATATGTAGTCTTCTGATAATGAAGAATGTAGAGTGATTATATAGGTCAGTGTAACCGCCACCTGAAACAGTGATACTGGCAAAGATTCAACACTTATCTGATTGTTTTTGTGTAGATGGTATGTGCATCTGCAGACACCTACTATTCTTGGACAAACAATAACGAGATGAAGACAGATGTGTGGTTCACATAGTGCCCACATAGCATTGCCACCTATTTTTAAGTGTTATCATCTAACAAATGAATCATGCGTAGTCAGTGGCAGTTCTGGAACAGTTTCTTGGCCATCTTGTGTTACAGTCTTACCCTGGAGAATACCTCCCTTGAGTTTATTTTCCTCTCTGCAGTTTCCTTAGCTTTCTTCCTAGAAATGGACAGCACAGAGGTTAGCTGTTGTACTGGCTACTGTAGATTCACTTGCCTAGAAAGCATTCGTCTTAAAACTGTGAGTCTTTGAGTTTGCTCTGCAATAAATTCACTTGAATTGCAACCCTTGAAATACTGCTTTTAGAACTAATTAAATTTGTTATTTCTCATAGAGTTGTAAGGTTTCTTGTTTCTAGTAGCTAAATGGTTACACTCTGGCTTGGAGCACTTCTCTCCTCCTCACCTTTACCTGAAGGAATTGCAACCTGCATCTCCCATTTTACCCAGGAGAGTGCTAACCCACAGAAGCCTGGGGATCATTGCTTTCTTTACTCTGTAGTAGATCATTACTCCGATCTACTTCATACCGTACTGTTCACGGAACTGGAGAGAGTTTCTTTCACCAAAATACGAAAACACATGTATATGCATTCTGCCTTCCATGCAACTCTGCTCTCTTGAAAGTGTTTGAGAACAGTGGAAACTGCCAGTATGGTGAGAAACAAAATTGGACCAAAGTGTCTATTGGATCAAGTTCAAAATGAAATTGATTTGTTTCTCTCCTGATTGAAGGAACCTGTAATTCTTTGTACAGCCCTGTTAGTGTGTCAGTAGAAAATAAATACTAGTGTGTGATGCTTGTGGTATTTTCCTACTTTCGGAAAAACTGCTTTTCATTATACTGAGGTTGACTAACAGTTGGGAAGGATCAACTTCAAAATTGTAATGTTGAAAGTTAGTCAGGCCTGACAACAAGGGTAGCATTTGATACTTGTAGACACATAAATGTTTTTGTATTTTCTTAGAGATGGCGAGATGATGTGCCAAACACAATTTTGGATAATATGTGTCACTGAGGTAGATATGGCACATTAGTAACAGATGTAACTGCAGATCTGTCCTAAGCCACTGAGGTCATGCTTTAAAGACTTAATTTTTTAATGTTCTTAATACATCTGGGTGGTGTGAGGTAATTTCTTGTCAAGTGTGAAATCTATCATCATTCAGACTAACTATGTGAATATACCAAGGAGCGAATGTCATATCAAGAAGGCCCTCCAAATCAGTGTTTGCAGTTTGAATGGAAGAAGCAGTTGCTGGAAATTAAAGTAAAACCAGCCCAAACCCCTACTCTCCCTCAACCTCAAGCATACATTTGCAAGGCTCTGAAAATTCAAGTGAATTCTGGAGGAGAAAAATATGACTTTCTGGCCCTGTGTTTGAATGTTAAGGCCAATCTGTCATCTTCGAGACAAGTGAAGATGTTGCATTGCCACAGTTTCTGATACAGGCTGATAGTATGCCTCCCCAAATGCTGTGGATTTCTCTATTTGGTGTTGTTGCTTGAATTTAAAGGAAACTTATGTTCTTAGCATTCATGAGGAAAAACAACATGTAAATCTCTGTCTGATCGTCATTGGAAAGAGATTTTTGTTCTCATGCTACCAAATATTTTGTGTATTCACTGCCACTCTTGGAAGGGTTTTTACCAGCTCTGTCTGAGATAATCTAATTTAATTTTTCCATATGCATACATTGTATGATCTTTGTTAATTCAGAGATTATTTTTTCTCTCCTCTAACTATTTAGCAAGCCAGTAGATGAGGGAAGTTACACTGGCACAATGAACCATGCTGATAAACACCAACAGAATAGATAATGAAGAACATAATTCTTGAATTTTTTATACTTGCAGAAAGAAGCTTAGAGTTTCAAATAGTGTTTAAAATGGATCACAAGACTTCTAGGTAGAACAACAACGTACATGTTGTTTCACAATCCACAAAGTTTAAATGCACTTGCAGGTTTTTTAATTCAGATTGCTACACGTAGTGTGGTATGATAAGGAATCTCTAGTTTCTCCTGCTTTCCTTGGTCCTCGATCTGTACCATCGGAAGCTTTTTCACTTGTCTGTCCATCAGTATTTAGGATCTGCTGCTTGAGGAAGTTCTTGTACAATGTTTGGGAAAACAGGCACAATGGAATGGGCCACAGTTGTGAATAAAGTGATTGCAACACTTAAGGCAATGATATATTACCATCTGCCTTCTAAACTTGCACTGCCTGCCTTCAGTTCCTGCAGCTGCTGGAGTTTTCCAAGCCAGAAGGGAAAATAGGGTTTCTGAAAATAATTGCGGCCACTCTAGGTACAGATTGTGTAATGGGAGGGAATAGCATCTCCACTTGTCATAGTATGCAAATGCTGGATCTCACAGAACTCTGGAACCATGTGCCTTGGTGGTTTCTTCTTTTCATATAGTCATAGAATAAATTGGGTTGGAAAGGACTTCAGAAGGTCTCTAGTCCAACCTCCTGCTCAAAGCAAGATCAGTGATGAGATCAGACAAGGTTGCTCAGGACATTATTCTGTCAGGTCTTGAAAATGTCCCAGGTTGGAGGCTGCATAGCCTATCATGGCAGCCTGTTCCAGTGACTAACCAACCCTCATGGTAAAAAAGGTTTCCTTATGTCCAGTATGAACCTCCCTTCTTTCAATCTGTTTTTCATCCTTCTACCATGGTCTGTTGTCTTTCATGTTCCTGCCATGCACTGCTGTTAAGAACCTGGCTCCATCTTCTGAATAACCTCATTGTATGTATTGAGAGGCACCTCAGAGATCCCCTGTGCATTCATTTCTCCAGTTGGAACAAATCCAGTTCCCTCAGCCCCTCCTCATAGGGAATGTGATCCAACACCCTGACCACCTTAATGGCCCTATGCTGAGCTTGCTCCAGTTTATCAAAGTCTTTCTTGTAATGGTGGAAAAAAACAGGTGCAGTATTCTAGGTGCAGTCTAACGAGTGCTAAGTAAAGGGGGATAAACCTGTTCCTTTTTCACCTGTTGTTAGCTTTCATAATTTCCTTGCATCTGGAGGAGCTTGTCTTTAAAGACCTGCTACCTATCCTGAGCTTGTTGACCCTTCAGAGCTGTCTCCCATGGCATCTCACCCATCAGTTCTCCAAATAATTGGAAGCTTGCTCTCCTGAAGTATAGGGTCTGTACTCCCTTCAGGACCTTGAATTACATAATTTCTTGGATGCTACATCCAAGGCATTGTCATTGATTATTATATCCTCAACTAATTTTAGCTTGTGTAGCTGAACAGCAGATGCAGCTGTGTTTCATTCCCATTGACCCACTCAATACCTGCATCTAAAAGTTATTCTGAAATCTCTCAGATTGTGTGCATCTCACTGTGCTGTTCTTCAAACAGGTGCTAGCTGAATTGAAGTCCTCTCTAAGAATCAGGGCATGATCTAGAAACTTTCTTGAGCTGTTTAAAGAAGACTTTTTCTGCCTTCTTATCCTGATCACATAGTCTGTGACAAACTTCCACCATGATGTCACCTTTAGTGGCCTGTTGTCAGATCCCAATTTGGTGCACTAAATGCTTACTACCTGTCTTCTGGAAGGAGCCTGTCATGCCTCTTTTAAGTCCCCCGTCTGATGTCCCTGTGCATTTCTTCCAATATCTCATGCCCTAAATATTGGAGCAGGTACTCTCTTAAGACATCCTCCATTTTGATCACCAGAACGAATTGGCAAAACTGAGCAGCGTACTCAGCCAAAAGAGCAGTGTGAGGGATGACTATGGGCAGTTTTGTAACTGGGACTGCTGAAAAGAGAGCTCTTACTCTGTTGTGTACTGAAAACAAGTTTCTGAAATAATCCTGCCCAGGATAGTGTTTATGAACTTGGGATACAGCCTCACAAATTATCAAGATGTGCCTGAGTACTACAGCGTGTTAACCAGAGTGTATGGTATGTTCTAAAGGTAACAGTTTGGGGGTAGGGGAGGGAATGTGGCTTTCTTGCCTTTTTGTGGACCACATGGTACAGCCTATTCCCAACAGGCCTTTGAACACCAGAATTTTTGAACTGGTTTAAGATTCCTTTTAAAAAATTGATTAATACTTTTGGTAACAACATGGAAGAAAAAACTTGTTAAACAGTTGCCTTCCCCCCCACTCCCTACTTAATTACTCTTTAGACACTTTTGGAACTCATTAAGATATTTGACAGGGTTCACTTGCCTTTCTAATAGCTTCTTCCAAATACAAGTCAAGATTGGTGATTATGGGATTTCCTACAGTCAATATTTAATCTTGAGTCAACACTGTTCACTTTCTGTCTTTGATGAAATTGACTCTTAATTATTCCTTGTGTTTATCTGCTACCTTCCTAATGGTTTGCATAAGTGCTCCTTAAATACCAAGTGAGTGAGTGAAGAATGAGTTTTTGACTCCTGCCTGATCTGCAGAACTGTGTCTGGCAGGAACCTGGCTCCTGAAGAGTGTTCATCTTGAAGGAGGCAAAACCTGTCAGCTGTCTCTGTTCCATCATCTTTTAACTGTTGCTTCTTATTCTTTTTTTTTTTCTTTTTTAACCTCAAATTCTTTCAAAATGAATATTCTGATAAATTAAGAGAGCAGGCATAGTATTATTTCTTTTTAATTGGAAATCCCACCTGCTTGAAGTAATTTCATACTTCATTTCTTCACTGATGCGTGTACAGATAGTTTGGTAATAAATAAAAGAAGAAAAAGCTAGTCTTTAAATACTAGAATTTGTTTTAATCTACTTGCTCTTAAAATAAATATATGCACTTTTATGTCATGGGTCAACTCTATTTCCATTGACCATATCTCCCAGAGTTCTTACCATTTTACTTCTTTTTGCTTTCACTTGTTGAAATTTTCCCCGTGAGTTCAACAGATCAATCAAATAAGTGCTGATTGCTTGTGATGTCTTTCATTACAAAAATTCTGCTTGCTTAACTGTTCTTTTTGATTTTTAATATTTGTAGCTTGTATGTAAGTCTTCCTTTTATATTTCTTGTTCTATGAACAGTCCTTTAAAATCTTATTTACTGTAGTGTGTAGATATGCCCTTCAGCCACTTTCTTCTCTGGGAGGTTATCAAACTTACATGGATGTGTTTGCTTCCTGATGTATAAAGCTTTCTTTCAGGTGTGTGTATTTATAATACAAAAAAATGTATGTATTTTCACTAGTTAGCATTGTTGGGTGGTTGTTCAAAACGAAGAACGTCTTGAGCTGTTCTCAAAGATTTGCTGATGTATTAGCACAGACATTTTGCCTGACTATAAGCAAACACTGAAGTTGTCTGAGTTCAAGATCACAGTAGCTAAGTGACTGACATTAAAAGCAAAAAAAAAAAAAGTGTTTAGGAGTATTTTTACTTAATGCTCCTGTGGAAAATGTTTTTATTTTAAAAGTTTATTCTAGAAAAGGAAAAAAACCTCTGTTTTTAGCAAACCCTGCATATGCTTATGTCTGTCTATTTTTACAGGCTTCCTTCATTGTGTCACTTTTAGGTAACATTTTGTCCTTCCACTCTGTCCTAAATTTTAATTCCCTAATATATACAGTTATAATTTTATCTTACTCTAAGATGATTCTATTTAAAAATTATTTTTAAAAAGTTGCCAACATTTTTTGTATAGGCTTTAACCTATACAGCAGCAGGCTGTAATGTTTTCTTAATGATCTAGTGTTTGCGTGTCAGTTTTGATTTCTAAATGGCATCTAGATCTTTAAGGCTATGACATTAAAAAATAAACTATAAAATGGGTCAGGTGTAATTCCTCCTTTGAGGATTAATCTGATTGTTTTCACTGTTAGAGGTTATACATTCTTCTACCAGGAGAGGTCCCCATGGTAATTTACAAAAGACAGATTTTTATTTTTATTGTAAAAGACCTTGCAAAAAGAGAGTTTCTTAGCTCATGGGAGTAATTTCACTGTTTGTACTGTTCTGAAAACAAAACAAATAAAAAATTATCATACACATCATGTTTTTACACACTATGAGTAACAGAACACAATAAGTCAACAATTTGTATAATGACAGTGTTGCAGGTGAAAGAGAAATTTTTCACAGTTTTAGTATCTTGATGTTATTTACTTTTTAAATTTAAGAATACCAAGAGTGTCCTTGACTTTGAGAAAATAGCATGTTTTTGCTGTTAATCATCTTGATTCAACTTTGTCCATTTAATTTCTACTTGTGTGCCACGATGTGTTTAGTGTTGGGGTCATTGCAATTGGAATGAAGGAGGGATAGGTAATGTTGTTTAACTTAATGCACTTTCCAATTCAGAGTGTGCAATCCAAATGAGAAATCACTGCAACATTTTTCAGGCTAAGTGGTAATGGCAAGACTGCGTAGGAATTGATAGACTGGATTGGACCAAAACCTCAGTTATTTCAGTGTTGTATCTCTGATAGTGGTCTGTTTTCAATGCAAAAAAGGAAGACTTTATCACAAAACTCTTATCTGTTAAAACAGGTAAAGCACTTCCAAGTCTTTTCTTTTGCTTTCACCAGAGGTCACTACATTCTAGTCCTATTCTCCTGATGAGTGGTTTCCTACTGTAGTTTTCTCAGGCTTATGGGATAAGACTTTAAAGGGCATGTGTTGTCCTAGAAACTTTCTGCAGCAGAGCCACAAACAAGGTGTTTCAGCTGGGATCACCTTCCCTGTTTCAGCAGGGCTGGATCCTGTGATTTCTGTGATTTTTCTAGATGAGGTCCGCTCCTGTGGTACCTCTTCCTTTGGGATACAGACTTTGTGCGTCCACTTTCCTCTGATGTGTTTTTTTTTTTGCTGGAAAAAAACAACAGCATATCTTCCAAACACATTCACACATGTAGTTCGTAGCAATACAGTACTAGAGGGTAACACCATACCCTTAAAACCTGTTTTCAGTGTCCTCACTTGTTGCCTCTATTGTAGGCCCTCACTGCCCTCTTATATTGCTTAGTTGCTAGCAATCCTCATGTAGTGACTACATTTAGCACATAGCTTTAATTAACATTCCTGTGTTTGCAAATCCTGTTGGAGGAAAGGCTGAGATGAAAGACTAGGAGCTCCCACATCAGCTGTTGCTTCAGCTTTTCAGGAGAGAGGTTCAGACTGTGACTGTATTTGGGAGGGAACTGCTTGAGAGAGTCCAGCACGGAGCCACCAAGATGATTAAGGGAGTGGAGCATCTCCCTTATGAGGAAAGGCTGAGGGAGCTGGGTCTCTTTAGTTTGGAGAAGAGGAGACTGAGGGGTGACCTCCTTGATGTTTATAAATATGTAAAGGGCGAATGTCAGGAGGATGGAGCCAGGCTCTTCTCAGTGATGCCCAATGATAGGACAAGGGGCAATGGGTGTAAGATGGAACACAGAAGGTTCCGCTTAAACTTGAGAAGAAACTTCTTTACGGTGAGAGTGACAGAGCACTGGAACAGGCTGCCCAGGGAGGTTGTAGAGTCTCCTTCTCTGGAGATATTCAAGACCCGCCTGGATGCCTTCCTGTGTAATTTCATTTAGGTTCCTGCTCCAGCAGGGAGATTGCACTAGATGATCTTTTGAGGTCCCTTCCAATCCCTAATATTCTGTGATTCTGTGAGTCAAGGCTTAAGGAGAGGATCTCGTGAAAGAGTTCTAGGCTACAGATGGGTCACATTGTTCTGTGTGTTTCCTGAAGTCACTGCTTGGTTGTGACTTTATATAATTTCTTCTGCATCATATGCCATGAACACATCCTCCTGCTGTATATAAAGTGGTATGTTGATAATCTAGTACCTGAAGTTCACAGGTACTCCTGCTGGCCTCACCAGATCATTTCTTATGGATGATAATGGATTTCTGGATTATGGCATGCAGAGTAGGTCCCATAATATTTAGTGGCATTTTGTGATATTTGGATAGTGTATATTGCCTGTGTAACAGTAGATGTTAGTGAAGTGTCCAATCCCTTAAAGGAACTGACAGGTAAACTGCAGAAAAAACTAGTAATGTAGAATACATCTAAATAAACATAACTACATGACTCAAAAGCTTTTGCTCTATTCTTTTATTCCTTGTAAACCTGTGAGAGAGAAAACAAGAAGGAGAATCTCTATTTCTTTCTGAGCTTCTTATTGGTCTGTAGGAAGATGAAAAAATAGATCAGGGATATTATATTATTACAATATAAAACATTATTAAGATAGATATGGAATATTGTTCCATACATTAAACATATTAGAAAAAAAAAATTGACTCCACAAATCTTTCAACACATTCCATAAGTTTAAGTTGTTTGCTAAGTGATCTTACTGAGTTGCCATAGTGTTTCTGGAATCAAATGTAACTATGAAGTTTCTCAATGTGAATTATGATACAGTTATTCTTGTGGCTTATATTACCTTATGGGTTGCCCTAAAGCAGTACAGAACATGTTGTGTTGGGTGATTGCTGTGTGCTTTTCAACTATCCAGTAAGTTGGATGAGATACGTTAACTAAAGGCCAACTCATAATGCCCTCAGTCAAATTTTACTCACTTCTTACTCTAGCTCTATAGAGTATTCTGAGCAAAGTGGTTTCAGAGTGTGGTCCAATAGACTAGAGAAACATTTCTTACTTGGGAGTGAGAGGAAGATGGAGAGGTACATGAAGGAGTTTTCCAGTTCCTCCCCTTGAAATTTTGAGGCCCTCACAAATAAAAAGGTTAAGAAACATGGATATGATTATTTACAGTTCCAAAGTGGATATTCACATTGGATAGATTCCACTCCAGGACCAAAGCTAAACCCTTCCCTTCCTACTAAAGGTGGTCCCTTCAGGTCAGGCTTCAAGACATGCTGTTGGGGAACTGGAAGACTCCTGTGGGGTACAGGTGGATCTATAGAGAAATGAAGAACTTCAAGCACTAAATTCTTGAATCTTCTTGATTCACTATTTGTGTTTGCCTTAGCAGTACCTTTCCTAATTAAGCAATTCTAGAAGAGTCCTGCTCAAAACCAACTGAGACTGTAGTCAATTTTTTTTTTTTTTTGGTAGAAAAATTGTTGCCTATCTAAATAGAATTAAAAAGTAAATCTTGCCATCTGACTTGCCCAACTCACTTGAATGGCAGTTGCCACAGATAATGTGACTAGAGCACTATGTGCTTCCCTCATTAGCATACAACTTCATTCTGTATAGGAAATAGCAAATGTTGATAAACTGAAAGATAAAGATACTCCTAGTGAGAAGTCGGCAAATTCAGCATATTTATTAGACATAAATGGAAACATTTTTTTTAAGAAATGTTAAACAAATCTATTTGTATCCAAACAACAGACTTTTAAACAGTAAGAGCATTGGTTTCAAATAATAATCTGAATAAGCTAATGATACTATAGGAGACTTAGCAGCATTTGACATCTTTTCTTCCATATATTGGATATTATATTATCACATATGATGTTTGTCATCTTTATAAGGGCAAGCATGATGGTAGGAAATAAATATTTTCAGTACCAGTAGGTTTTCATAGCATTTGGGTAACGATTAAGCTAAACAGGTCACTAAATTGACATTTTCAACTCTAAGGACTGGAAAACCTTGAAGACAGGTTATCAGATTAAATTTTGGACATAAATACACGTGTGCAAACATTTGGACTATTAAACCTTTATGCCTGCTTCTGAGGCTTCATTGTTTTGAGCTGCCATTCCTTGATTGAATCTTCATGAGCAGACACTATTCATTTAGCCATCCCACTTCCTCCTTTTACCCGAGCACCTAAATATTCCAATAAAAAAGTGAAGAGAGCCTTGTGTGTGCTCTCCACCTAAAACACAGCTGCAGCTGAGAAAATACTTGTCTTTTTCATGTGTGCACTTTAATCACTCCAGCCCAGCTCCTTCCCTTCTCCTGCTTCCCCCTGTACTGGAACATATTGTAAATTCCAGGCTATAGGTTTCATTTACAAACACTCCTGTTTAAAATGTTGATTTTCTGTGTTAATGTGAGCATTTTTCTATTTGGTCATCAATTACATTCTTGAGTAAAAGTTGATGGCTTTTCCACAAGAGTTTCTTATTTGACTGATTGAATTAGATATAGGTGGAAGTTATTTGCATACATATTTTCCTTTAACCTTATTTTTTCATATTTTTAATAAAACTGATAAAGTGGAGTTATACTAAGAATAGCATAAACATGGTTATGTATTATTTTACGATTTGTTTTTTTGGGGAAAAAAGACTTATGCAGTAACTAGACTTAAAAAAAAGAAAAAACATACAAAGATTAAATGAGTTTTAGGGCTTCCACCTGACTGGGCAAATAATATTATAGGTGTGTGGTTTGGGGTTTTTTTTCCAGACAATAGGGACAAACACAGACTAATGGAACACTGCTACTGACTTCATCAGAGATATTAGACAGAACAAGCCCAGTTTAAAATCTGTAATTATATTATATGTCAGTTCTTTACAGTAGATAAGCACTTATTGCGTGTTAAATGCTTTGCTTAGTATTTCCGTGGCAATCTGAATTGCCAAGGGTATCCTTTCCCACTAACAAAACAGGAAGAGACTAACGTGTGAGTGTGAAGAATCTGGTCCATAGTGTTGTTTCCTTACTCTGTGCTCCACTTCCTGGAAGATAATTCAAGTTGCAGTGCTGCCTAAACACCCTCTCCACTGGTGTTTGTCAATACAGGGTGCCTCTGGCTGTGTCTCGGGAGCTGGTTTAGTGCCCCAGACAAAGGATGATGCTCTGTGGTTTTCCTCACCTGTTTCATGATCCTTCATTGAGTCATGGCAAATGTCCTGCTGGTTTTTGGCAGCTGTTCTGTTCAAAGGATATCCAGCTTTGCTTTCCCTTCTTTCCTCATAGGAGTTCAGAGAAGGGTTGCAGAGAAAAATGGAAGGCTGACACTCAAAGCTGATTGCTAGCTAGAGTAGCCAAGGGTATTTATTAGCTCTATTTTGATCAAGCCTCGTGTGACCTTTTTTTTTTCTTTTTTCTTTTTCTTTTTTTTTTTTTTTTGAGGTAATGGTTTGTTCCTACTTGTTATTTTTTGTTTTGATTTCATTAGAGGAGTTCATCCCTGGCTTTCTGTTGATGCTAGATGGCTTTCCAGTTGTATGAAATCTGCTGAGAACCCTCCATTGTGTATTTCTTCCTTCACCACTTGCAGGAGAAGGGGAAAAGTACTACTGGGAGCCTAAATAAAAAAGTTTTGTGAGATCCTTGTGAGTATAATCCCATTTTGAAAGCAAAGATTCTCTAAAATTTAAGAAAGCTGGAGAAAGATCTCAAACTGACATACAGATGGGTGTCAATCATCAGGGACACATTTGTCATACTATTTAATTTTGAGATTTTTTCACAGATTTTTTCAAGTTAATGTTTTATCCACAACAAGTCCTCACCGTCTTTTGTTGTGATTTTGGTAAGAACAAGCATTTTTTTCTGACTTTCTAGAAAACTAAAATGTTTTTTTCTTTACCAGAAAGTAAATGTGAGTCAGTAAATTTAAGGTTCTGAAAAGCATTTATGTGTATATACATAACAACAGTCTTTTTTTTTTTTTTTTTTTTTTTTTTGAAGGACCACATATAGAGCTGTGATGTTGGTCCAGTTTCCATGTTCTTTTGGTCTTTGGCCTGTCCGAGGCTGCCAACAAATGTGTTAATTGCCATGGTTTTGGTTGTGGGGACACTTGTCCAGGACAAAATGAACTGAGATCAGTAATTAATTTTAAATTTATTGAAAATGGAGGTTCTTCCTTCTTCTTCCTTCCTGTCAACAATTTATTTTTCTTTTCTATAGACTGTGCAGCCTTATTGACTTCAGCGGGGTTTACCGGATGCAACCAAGATGGTTTCTTCTGGTAGCTGAAATAATCATAGATTCTGGAATTTGCCTTGAGAATAAAATACCCTGAGGCCAGATATAGTTTTAATTTCAGCTTTTAAATGTACCCTCAGCAGATCACCAAGCAATAACCTAAGTCTAGAGAAGTTTTTGCTTCCTCAGCACTTATCTGCTTGTCTCCTTTCTGCACAATTTTTTACCTAACTTACCCAGTGATCCTAATATGCAGTTTCTGTAGAAATGATTCTTCAACTGCCATCAGTGTTGTCTGGTAGGACTGACATTGAATAAACTGCCACTGAGTGGCAGAAGCATGCTCTTGATATGGTTGAATGGCATGTTTGTTTTCATTTGAATTCCTATGGATTTCTTCCCTTTTCAAGGGTTAAGTTGCCAACATTGTCAACAAAATCACAAAAGCTAGCCTTTCTAATTGTGTTTCTTCCTCCAAGACTGTGGACACATGTATTTCTGAGGTGAAGGTCAGTGGAGCTCAGCCATTTTAATCTGCACATAAGGACATGGAACTGTTTGCTTTAGAAATGCTCTTTCAGTTCAAGCTTTGGAGCTAGCTTTCTGCCCAATTACAGAAAGAAGTGCTCGTGACTTCACAGTCTACTGCAAAGCTGAGTGCTATTCCTCCAGCAGGTCTATTACATTCAAGAGACTTGAAAACAAGTGCTGCTGAGTGATGATACCAGAAACCTGCTAAAAATGTCGACAATTGATAGAGTGAGAGAGCATTTTGCAAGATTCTTGAAAAGCAAGAATTGTTTTCCTTTGAAGATTGTTCTTGAATTGTTCTTTGAGTATTATGCTTGAATAAATATTTGCATTTAGATTTCACACAGCACAAACTTAGAAGTATTTCTTGTAGAAGCTCTAGATAATAAATTAATTAAAAAAAAATTGTGGAGCTAATTTGCTGTGTATTTTCTTGTGCTTTTGCCTTGAAACTGGGCTGTAAACTTTTTCTTAGCTTTCTACTAATCCTTGGTCTTAGTCAGGCTGGAAGTGCCATGAAAACAGAGGAAGACTGTGCATATTTTCTTGGTTCTCATTCCAGGCAAAACAAGGAAGTAAAAGTGATCACAGAAATGGTAACCTAACTTTGTTAAAAATCAAATTTGATGTGAAGTTTTGCATATTAGTGTAGAGTTTTTCTTATCTGTTTTTCAGTTTTGAAATATTTTGGTCCCTTTTCAACCATTCAGAATGCCAGTTTTAAGGACATGTTGGTATTGTGATTCAGTACAAATTGTGATTTAAGTGTGCTCACTCTTTGGGTGCTTTAGAATTCCCCAGGTGCAGATTGCAAGCATGTTTAAGTTAAAATACAAATATTTTCCAGAGCTGTAATTTATATAGTAGGTGTTTGGTGACTCTGAGTTACTGGATAAGGTTTGAGTTGGAACAAAGCCTAGAAGCTGTATTTTGGTTGTGCTAAGCATATTGAGATGGTAGAGGAAAACAAGGAATGAAGGGACAAAGATCTCAACAAATCTATGCATGTTGTCATCCTTTCTTTAGAAGTATCTGAATCAGTATACTGATCCTAGATTATGCATGAATGCTTTACCATATAGTGTTGTGGAGAGAAGCAATATTAAAATATAGATCATTTATCCAGCGTGATGTACATGGTGTCCTGAACCAGGGGAACCTCCGGGGAGCAGAAAGGCCTCCCAGGTGCCCACAGCCTGCCTGGCAGCGGCTGACGAGACCTAGGCAGGGCCAGGAGCAATGGAGGCCAAGCCCACCTCTCTGAAAAGAAGCAGGAAAACAGGGCGCAGAGTGGCATGGCAGGACAGTTTGTGTGCAGGAAGGGTGCTGTACCTCTGCCAGCTTGACTGGGGAGCACTGATCTTTACCCAGCAGAAGACCACGTCCTCTCCAAGCTCTGTACCCATCATGTCTGACGCAGCTTCCCAGACAGAGCTCCAGTGGGAACATGCTGCCACCCAAGGCTGCAGCATGTGCCCTGCTCTTATGCCAGTACTGGATGGACGACAGCAGTGAGCACACCTGTGGGAGGTGTGTCCCAGTAAAGCAACTCCTGTGTTTAGTGGCAGAGCTCTGGGAGGAGGTGAGTAGGTTAAGAACTTGTTCAAGACTTGTAGCTCTAGCTGGATGCACGTAAATCTATGGGGCCTGATGGGATTCATCTCAGGGTACTGAAAGAGCTGGCTGATGTGACTGCAGGACCTTTCTCCATTATTTTTCAATGGTCTTGGGAGTCTGGAGAGGTCTCAGTTGACTGGATGCTGGCATATGTTGTCCCAGTTTTCAAGAAGTGTAAGAAGGAAGACGCTGGTAATTGCAGCTCTGTCAGTCTCACTTCAGTGCCTGGTAAAATTGTGGAGAAGGTTGTTCTGGGAGTTGTTGAAAAACACTTGAGAGACAATGCAGTCATTGGTCATAGCCAGCACAGATACCTGAGGGGAAAGTCCTGCTTAACCAACTTAATTTCCTTTTATGACAAGGTCACTCATCTAGTTGACCAAAGGAAGCCAGTAGATATGGTGGTTTTGGATTTTAGAAAAGCTTTTGATACTGTCTTTCATGGTATACTTCTGAATAAACTGTCCAGCACACAGCTAGACAAGTCCATAATAAGTTGGATGAGGAATTGGCTGATGGATCTGGCTCAAAGGTTCATAGTAAATGGGATTACATCAGGCTGGTGGCCAGTCACCAGTGGGGTTCCCCAGGGCTCACTTTTAGGGCCAGTGCTCTTTAATGTTTTTTATAAATGATCTGGATACAGGAATGAAATGTACATTAAGTAAGTCTGCCAATGATGTTAAACTAGGAGGAGCTGTGGACTCCCTTGAGGGTAGAGAGGCCTTACAGAGAGATCTGGATAGACTAGAGAACTGGACAATCACCAACCATATGAAATTTTACAAGAGCAAATTCTGGATTCTCTACCTGGGATGGGGTAATCTTGGTTGTACATACAAACTGGGGGATGAGAGGCTGGAGAGCAGCCCTGAGGAAAGAGATCTGGGGGTTTGGGTTGATGACAAGTTGAGTATGAGTCAACAATGCACTCTGGCAGCCTAAAAGGGCCAACCATGTCCTGGGGTGCATCAAGCACAGCATAGCTAGCTGGTCAAGTGAGGTGATTGTCCCACTCTACACTGCACTGGTGAAACCCCACCTCGAGAAGTTTAGGCACCTCAGTATAAGAGGCAGATCATGCTATTAGGGTGTGTCCAGAGGAGGGCGACCAAGATGATAAAGGGCCTTGAGGGCAAGACTTATGAGGAGTGGCTGAGGTCATTTGGTTTGTTCAGCTTGGAAAAGAGAAGGCTAAAGGGTGACCGCAGTTTAGAACTTCCTCAAGAGGGGCAGCTGATGGGGAAGTGTAGATCTCCTCTCCCTGGTGAGCAGTGATAGGACACAAGGAAATAGAATGAAGCTGCATCAGGGGAAGTTTAGATTGGACATTGAGAAAAGGTTCTTCAATGAGGGGGTAGTTGGTCACTGGAACAGGGTACCCATGTTTCATGTACCTGTTAGTTTTAGGAATCATATGCTTGTATTGTCCCTCCATTCCTTATTTTTAAAAGTTTTAAGTTTTGGTAAAAACCAAAGAAGAATAATATTATTTTCCCTATGACATACTGATGGAATGGAGCTTAAACCATCATTTTATTCATGCAAATCACAATGAGGAATGGATTATATCTCCCTTTTACGTACTGGCTGGTATATGCATATAAAAAGTGAATAGATGAGGCACAATTCTTTTTATTGCATCTTTCACCTCAACAGGCTTATTTGTATTAGTTATAGGAATAAATTAGATGTGCAAACTGTAGTCTGTCTTTTAATAGAAAACCTGATATTTTGTCCTTTTAATCCTGATAGGAAATAGTGCTGGTTGTGTTTTTTGGTGCTGAATATGTGGTCCGATTGTGGTCTGCAGGCTGCAGGAGTAAGTATGTTGGCTTCCAGGGAAGAATACGGTTTGCCAGAAAGCCAATATCAATAATCGGTAAGATTTAAACATTTTTTTTTTCTTAACTTTGCTATTATTATTCATTTTAAAGTAAAGATGTCAGCTAGTGCAGAGACCATATTGCAGTTCTGAGCTGTGTCTATCTCTCAAGCATTTATCTGCTTTATGAACCTATGCAATTATTTCTTCTTTTGGATTGCTAGAACTGGACATTTAAAATATGACTGTCAGACACAGGCAGATACCAGCTCGAGAAAGGCAAAATTGTAAAGTGAAGAAATCTTTAATAAATCTACATGTGTAAATGGAGAAAATTGACAAGATTTTGAACACAATAATTCTTCCTCAGGTCTGCTGTAGAAAGTAAACGCAAAGCTGAGTATAAATTGGGAAAAACATGGAAATGTGCAGAGTGTAACTCAGGAAAAATTCCCCTGGGTAGTACTAAAGTTAAACAAATTTTGATGGTTTGAGGGACTATTGTGGGTAGCATCTTGAGTAGGAGAGACTTTAGAGGGAGAAGTGACTAATAGAACCTATGGAATAATGAGGGATTAATAAAAGGTAAAGCTTGGACAAAATTGTGGTAGACCATAAAATCAGCATTTCTATTTTAAGTCCATGAGTTTATATAGACTTCAGTATAACTGTGAATTTTTTGTTAGTCAAACATCAACTCAGTGAGTTTTAAATAGAGCAAAGTAGGAGAGGTGAAAAGGGGAGAGAATGAGCTGATGTTTCCTTAACCATCTGCTACTTTATGAAACTTGGTGCAAAAACTTGGGAAACATCGTGTTCTATTATACATCTGGATGTAGGTAATGAATAATGTGATGAGACACTGTACTCCATTTTGGGTTATTGAGAAAGAAGTGTTTCATTACATACAAATTCTTCAGCTGCTTCTAGAGCTGATCTAGTTTCATGATCTAACCATGAAGCCTATAGGTAAGTTTCTTCTCCCATCACATTCTTGACTTCTCTTTCAATTAAGGAATGCTTCTTAGGTAAGTTTGTTAGAGTACAAAGGCGCAGGAGAAAGCAAAGGCAAAATCAAGAGAATGTCCTTTCACAACCTCTTTTATCCTTTTGTTTTTGTTGTAGAAAATGTCACAAAGAACTGATTTATTAATTAACTTTTGTTTCTCCTGGTTTTTGACAGCATGCAGTTTGAAAGACAGAAGGGGGACATAAGTCACTGGTGTAAAGACCTGAGTACACATATGTGTGTCCATCTCATATTATCCTTAAGCAAAGGACAATAGAACTTTGGTTATGAGCACTTTTAATTGGTTATGTATACAGCTCTGAAAAAGCATCAGCACCTCGTATATAAAGCTCCAGTTACTTTGTATAAACCTAACTTATGAAGTGCCGATAGAACACAAAAGTTGAGCAAAAAAGTATATGATGTAAATCAAATTCAAATATGTGCATATAATCTGTTTAATTTAAGTCCTTATGGACATTATATTATCTTCAGACTACTAAGAATACATCTGGAAACTGAGGGCTATTTCCATTCTGTAAAATGCTATGGCAACTAAAAATTAAAATACAAATGTTAAATTGTATTTTTAAAAAAAAAAAATTTAAACCTGTTTTAAATTTTAAAGGATTAATTGCTTTTAATCAAAAAGCTGAGAATTGCTAGAAAGTAAACTTGTAGGAACATTAGAAACAAGTCTGCAATTTGCTCAAAAAAAGCAGTACTCGGGTAAGCTGAGTTACAGGTGTTGCTATGTGCTGTGCTGAAGTTTATGCGTAACTAATACTTCACTGGCAAGCTGATTTTTAGATTAAAAATGGCAGCTGATTTTAATTCTTCAATGATTGAGGACATAAGAATAATCCACGGGGACAGCGGACCAGCAGTGGACTAGGTTTTCAAATCTGTGTACTACACATACTAAATTGCAGGGAATGTGATTTATGTAGGTCTATCATCTCCATATGTAGTGCACGCATTGTATAGAAGATGCTATGTCATTTTTGTCTCTCCACACCTCATGTGTATGTACAGACATGTTTACAAATATGTAAGTAGGTAGAATATTTGAGGAGGACATACACATATCACTGTTTATAAATTACTGGAATTCGGTTTTTTAAAATTACCAAGGCTTCCTGACAGTTTCTTTTTTAAAAAGTAACATAAATACTAATGTAATGCTAATCTAAATACTAATGCTTACTAAAGTTGAAAAAGTTATTTAAAAAGAGATGTTGACTCTTTATCCTCATATTTTCCATACCAAGTGTCTTCTTCAGTTTGAGTCTTGTGGAGACATTTCACACAAAATGTTTAAGCTGTCATGGAAAAGGCAATTCTGAAGATTTCTTATGGAGAAACACTAGTGCTTCCACACTTTGAAGCAGATACTTGAAACTTAACGAGAAAATACCTTTTTGATTGTCACAGAAAATCAACTCCAAGCTGACTAACAAGCATCTGAAGAATGGGTAGCTTGTTTATGTTTAAACCACCCTGCTAGTTGTGCTTAAAACACCCTGCTAGAGAATGCTCTTATGTTCTGCAAAGACTCAATCTGCAGTGAGCCTGCACAATTCAAATTTCAAGTCTCTCTGAGCAGCAGTGCTGGGACTGGAAGTAGAAAATATGTTGATTTTGTTTGTATAATGCTCTTCCCGAAATTGCCCAGAGCACATGGAAGGGGAAAATACTAGGCTTGAATGCCAAGGTGGAGTTGTAGGGTTGGTGGAATCACAGAATCACAGAATATTAGGGATTGGAAGGGACCTCAAAAGATCATCTAGTCCAATCTCCCTGCCAGAGCAGGAACCTAAATGAGATTACACAGGAAGGCGTCCAGGCGGGTCTTGAATATCTCCAGAGAAGGAGACTCCACAACCTCCCTGGGCAGCCTGTTCCAGTGCTCTGTTACCCTCACCGTAAAGAAGTTTCTTCTGGGACATATGGACAATGGACTGGGACATACAGGGTTGATGAAATGTCAGGAGGATGGATGATGATGTGAGGGTCTGGTAGAAGGACATATAAAGAGACCAACAAGCAAGCAGGAGGTTAAAGGAAAAAAAGTAGGGGCTGAAAATAGGTGGGATTAAAAGGTGGCAATGTAAAGGCAGAAGGATATGCTGAATACCTCAAGTGTAAAATAGGACTGTTTGAACCAGGGATTAGTATGAGAAACCTAAAGATTGGAAACTGGCATGAAAAGCAGGAATAGAGAAGTAGCAGAGATAAAGAACAGGTTTGGGTGAAAAAAATGAAGTATCTCTACCATGCATAGAAAATGCTTTCATAAAGGTGGAAAGTACAAATGAAAAATCTCTGTTACTGTCACTACCTGATTGAAACTCATTTCCTAAGTGTCAGTCTTTTCCTCCTTCAGTGTGGGTTGTTGGATGGATATGTGTATCTCTGATAATTTAGTAAGGACATTCGGTGCATTATTTGCTTAAGGGAAAAGATCTATATTATGATGCAATGGGAAGAAAACCCTCCCTAAATTTTAAGTGTTTACGATAATGTATGTTCACACATGTACATGATAAAGAACAGCATAAAAAATTTGGAAGGTCAGGTGCTCAGAAGCTAGATTATCACCAATTGGAAACTCTTTCTGTAGCCTTTACTTATCCCTCCCTATATTTATTTTCATTTTTATAAATGTACAATTATTGTAGTACAATCTTTAAACTAATTGAGTGCTATCCCTTGAGGAAGAATCCTGCTTTTACAGTAAAAATCAGGCTGATGCTGGAAATCAAGTCAGAGAGTGAAGGATAGTGTTGGTTGTAGAAATGCTGCAATATTTGTTGCAGCAGCTACATGGTTGTGAATGAGGCAAGAAAATGTTAAAAGAGAGGAAAAAAAAAGTTACCCTTGTTGAAGGCAACTGTTGTTGCCTCTGAAGTTGGATTCTATCCTGCATCTTGCCTAGGCATCACACGGAAACTCTGTGGCAGTCATTTAAATCAGTTTTCACAAGTGTGCCTCATTTTCTGGATGTCCAGATGAAGCCTTTGAAGTCAGGTTATAGAGGTTCTGAGCTCTCACAGCTGCAAGTGAAGTCAGCAGGCACTGTTTTTTTTGAAGTGCTATATAATGTTAAGTGCTCTGAAGAATAAAGTACTGCCTGTTTAAAACTGGCAAGGAAAATTTACCAAATTTTTTCCTCATTCTGTCTACATTTGCTACCCATTTATAATACTATCCTTTATTTTCTGGTTAGAATTTGAAAGTGAAGCATTCAGATGCTCTGAAGATTACCACAGAAATGCCCATGAGGAAATGGGAAACATTTCTTGTAAGAGTAATATTAGAGTAGGGTTCAATAATTAAAAGCAATAGGCCTGTTCACTGAACTCGGGTAGGAGAAAATACAGGATGCTGGCACTGTGAACACAATCCATCATTTGCATTGTATAATGCTGGAACTGTGTAAACTGTGGAGTTGTGGAAAAAAAATGGAACTCTGGAAACAATTATTTTTTCATACAATTAAGGAGTGTGTCACCAAGTAAGTAAACCAACAACTCTGATTGTTTTTAGGCAACTTTTGTTCTGACACTTCCCTAAACTTTGAAAGCTTGGCTTTACATCTTTGACACAATTTTTAAACTAAGTGTATGTATGTGTCTATATATGCATGATACTTGACTTTATGCATTTCATTGTTGATTGAAGCAAACCCTTACTTTCTCTCTTAAATCAAGATCCTTGAGCCAAATATGGATTCATTTCTAGGGTATGCATATGCCTTTGCCTTTGTTGTTGTGGAAAGCTGCCTAATCTGTCAGGATCTTTAAAATTTCCATTATTAAATTAATCATGAAGAAACCATAGTCATTGGTTTTTTTGATGCAAAACTATTACATTAACTTACTTCTCACCAAATTTCAGCTAACTTCATCTATTTTTTTTAAAGTACTTTCCTCAGTCTTTATTTTGTTCAGTGTTTCAGTGCTGAGAGATAATATTTAATACATTCTTCTTTTTTTTTTTTTTTTTTTTTAAACAGATCTAATTGTTGTAGTTGCCTCAATTATTGTTCTGAGCATAGGATCTAATGGACAGGTGTTTGCCACCTCTGCAATAAGGTATGTTCTTCTAGTGACTGTAGCTCTTCACAACCACAGAGCTATATTAAATGTATATCTAATTTCCCAATTTCTGAATTAGATGTTTATGTAATTTTCCTAATATAGGAAAAGTTATTATGTTTAAACACTGGACAGTGGAAAACTGTGTGTTATTTTGCTTGGTCACTGGTTGGGAAACAAGAGTGCAGAAATGAGGAATATGAAGAATGGTGGGAATGATGAAGCCAAGAGGAAAAACTAAAGAAACATTATGTCCTATATAAAACATCAAACAACTCTTTCTCTGAGACAGAGAGTATTACAGAACATCAGTTTATTTAAGAAGTAATCCAGGCAGCACTTAACGCAGTACTTTCTGAGTACAAGTAATTACTTTGTTTAAAGAGTAATTATGCTTTGGTGGATTTGTTTGGCACACGTAACTCACACCATACATGAACCAGAAACATTTGATGTCTGCAGTGTTTGTTCAAATACTGCAAGCTTGTTTTGGGAAGTAAAGTGTGTAAATGAAAGAAAGGAATGACAAGCAAGAGTAGGTGTACTTCCCATTCCTTCTGTGCTGCATGTTCTGTTAAAGGCCTCTGATTTCCAGTGCAGTCTAATCACTGGGAAGTGAGAATGTCCAGTACTGTCTAAACTGTCTAACTACGTAGACAAATGCTGTAGGGAACTATATGCATGAAGTATTATTAAGGTAAGTATTACCAGAGAATAATAATCCCTACATGATGATAAAGACCCACAGGTGGCATGAATGTGATCTATCAGCCCATGTAGGGGAATATGAGGGTGAATGTGAAAATTCCAATGATTTTGTTTAATTTAACTAAAGCATAGGAAGAGCTTTAATGAAAAGGCCCGCTGTGGGTTTAATGTGAACCCAGGTGGCTTTGGGCTCAGTGCAGCCTTTCCTGGTGTTAAACAGTCACTGAGTCACTGTCCTACAGCTCAGGATGCTTCCTGCCCGAGAAACTTAACCCACGTCTCTGCAGTGTTGTTATGGCCCCATTGAAAAACCATCTGGGTCAGGCAAGTCTCAGTCTTATCAGGTTTCTGCAGACCTGTGATGCAAGTGTCTGTTTTTGAATTTAGAAGGAATGAATCTCATATCCTTGCCTTTTGTTGCTTTTAAGGTATAGTGTTATGGCCCTCTTTGGACCTCTTAAATCCCAGAGATCTCAGAAAGCATGGGTGCATGCTTGTTAGGTTGTTTTCTTGTAGAATTAAGTTGCAAGCTACAGAACTCTCTGGTATGACAGGTTGACATTTTCATCCCTGCAGCAACCAGTGAGACTGAAAACTAGTAGTACCGCAGAGTTCACAGCAGAGTCCTACAGCCTTCTGTCCTTAGTGTTTTAAGTTCACTAAATTGATAAAAATGGTCTTCTTTCAAACCAATTTCTTTTATCTTTTCAGAGGAAATGGGTTGTGCATGTTCAGAGGCTGTGTATCTGGAGCATCTTGTTCACTACCTTGTTTCTGAAATCTTTATTTGTAAAACTGCCAGTCTATAACATGCATGCCAACACTTGGCAGTAACACAGCTGTAACCATGTCAGATACAACAGAGACAGGAAAATCAAGAACTACTATTGGGTCAAGGCATCAAGAAGTATGTCTAATAATTGTACAGGGGAGCTACATGCGACTCCTTTCCTGACATAAGCAACCAATGAGCTATTACATTACATACCTGCTTCGTAGACAAGGGAAAGGCTGTGGGTGTGGTGTACCTGAACTTCAGTAAAGCCTTTGACACCATGTCCCATAGCATTCTACTTGAGAAACTGGCTGCCAAGGGCCTGGACAGGCATACTGTCTGCTAGGTTAAAAACTGGCTGAATGGCCAGGCCCAAAGAGTGGTGGTAAATGCAGTTAGATCCAGCTGGAGGCCAGTCACAAGTGGTCTTCCCTAGTGCTCAGTGTTGGGGCCAGTCCTGTTTAATGTCTTTATCAGTGATCCGGATGAAGGGATTGAGTGCACCCTCAGTAAATTTGGAGATGACACTAAGCTGGGTGGAAGCGTCGATTTGCTTGAGGATAGGAAGGATCTACAGAGGGACCTGGCCAGGTTGGAGCAATGGGCTGCAACCATCTCAACAAGGCCAAGTGCCAGGTCCTTCATGTGGGTCACAACAACCCCATGCAACACTACAGGCTTGGGTAGGAGTGGCTGGAAAGCTGCCTGACAGGAAAGGACCTGGGGGTGTTGGTTGATAACCAGCTGAATATGAGCCAGCAGTGTGCTCAGGTGGCCAAGAAGGCCAATGGCATCTTGGCTTGTATCAGAAATAGTGTGACCAGCAGGGCCAGGGAAGTCATCCTTTCCCTCTTCTCAGCCTTGGTGAGGCTGCACCTTGAGTACTTTGTTCAGTTTTTGGCCCCTCACTACAAGAAGGACATTGAGGTGCTGAAGCATGTCCAGAGAAGGGCAATGAAGCTGGTGAAGGGTCTGGAGCACAAGTCTTTTGAGCAGTGGCTGAGGGAACTGGGATTGTGTAGCCTGGAGAAAAGAAGGCTGAGGGGAGACCATGTCACTGTCTACAACTACCTGAAAGGAGGATGTAGTGAGGCAGGGGTGCGTCTTTTCTCCCAGGTAACAGGTGATATAAAAAGAGGAAATGGCCTCAAGTTGCACCAAGGGAGGTACAGATTGGATGTGAGGAAAAATTTATTCATGGAAAGGGTTATCAGGCAATGGAATGGGCTGCCTAGGGAGGTAGTTGAGTCACTGTCCCTGGAGGTATTTAAAAGATGGGTAGATGGGGTGCTCAGAGATATGGTTTAGTAGTGGATAAGTACGGTTGGACTCGATGATCTCAAAGGTCTTTTGCAACCAAAAGATTCTGTAATTCTATAAGTTTATTTAAGTCTATATAAGTCTAAAAGTCTATGTAAGTCTATAAGCTCATGTATTTGATAATCTTGTAATTCTTCTTGGAGTCATGTTTTAATTAACAGGTTTTAAGTGGTTATTTTAAAGTTTCCAGCTAATTAAAATTATTATTCCTATGGCATATCAAATAAATAACAAAACATGGTGTTCATATACCCAGTCACTGACATGTGATTTGATAGTCAGGATTATAGCTTGCTTTCCAAAAAAAATGACAAATGTTTGATCATTTGACTGTCAGCTGTGAAAGCTCAGAAAACCTGCTTTCTGAATAGAGGAAAGTTAGGTCTTTCAGAAGACAGTATGCCTTCCCAGTGACTGAGGATGGCACCGTGCTGAGTTTCCTGCCTGCTGGTATAAAATGCAGCCACAGTGGAATTTAAATAAAAAGGTTGAAATTAAAAAAAAAAAAAAAAATGAGGATAACTAAAAAGAGCTAAAAATACTTTTAGTTAAAAATTTTCAGATAGATTAATTCAACATTCATCATTTCCTGTTCTTCACTGTTTTGTTTCAGTGGTGAGATGGTGTGATGAGTGCAGGCAAACAAAGTTCATTTTTGAAAGGGTGGCTACAATGAAATATTTCCACTGAATAAAATTCTGCTGAACAACCATATGGATAATTATTTTTCTTTAGTTGAAAATACTTTGAGTTTGTTGTCCTAAAATCACATAGGACTGCATCTATTTCCAGTTAGTTATTTCTATAACTTACTCAACAAATACTTCAGTAATGCCATATTTGATTCACATTCTGCTTCTGGCAAATAGAGAAAAAAAGTTTGCTCGTATTTACATTAGCAAAGCTTGAAGCACTGGTTTTGCTTGGAAAGGAAGCATTTGAGAATCATAATCAGGTAAAATATGCAACTTTCCTCTGAGTTTGAAAGCATGTATTTTAGACCTTTTTTTTTTCTTTTAACTAATTGTTGTCTTGGCAAATATTTCTGAATATATATGAATATAATGAAATGTGATCTAAACATACTGTCTACTGAGATGCCTTAAGTCTAAGATGCAACCCTAGCCACAGGCAATGCTATCACAGTTCTCAAATATGACATAGTAAACTATGTATAGATAGAGCAGTGTTGTTCTCAATCATTAGATTTATTTTATGTCCTATTTTTCTTACAGGGGGATCCGGTTTCTCCAGATACTTCGCATGCTTCATGTAGATCGACAGGGTGGCACCTGGCGACTATTAGGATCAGTTGTTTTCATACATCGTCAGGTACTAGATCTTTAAAGATCCCCAGAATTTTGTTTACTTTAGTATATTATTTTCATGGACTTCAAATCATAGGCTGGTTTATAAGGACAGTTACTGTTGCAAGAGAAAAAATACTTCAAAAGTTCATCATGTGGGGTTTTTTTGTTTTTGTTTTCCTACTTTAAAAATGAGAACACTGTTCTTTACTTCAGGTCAGTGGCTAACAGAATATCAGCATCAGTGTTTTTTTGGAAATTAACTGCTGTACTCTGATTTTTATCTTTCAACATAATAGTAGTGGAAAAGCCTTGATAAAGTCAATTATTTAAATCATTCTATTTTCTCTGCCTCAATAATGAGTTTTCTATTCCATTCTATAAATAAAAATCCTAACTATGTTATGATAATATGCAAGAAAAGTTACTTTTTCAAGGGTGTAGTCACAGAGGTAAACTTGGCTTTTAAAGCTTTGAAACAGTTATTCTGTATAAAAGTTCATTAAGCAGGAAAAGCCTAAATGTTTTTGTGTAGACTTTTAAAAATTTCTAGCTGAAGGCTTCTTTCTGGGGCTTCATGGAATCTCTTGTTGAAAAGCCAACTTAGCTTTATGAATATAATAATAAACTTTTAGCCTTTAAATCTTGCATATCATACCATACTGTGGAGGGCTAATACTGTGCTATGAATCTTTACATCAGACTTGTAAGGGTGGTTCTTTAACCTATTCTTTATGAATCTTGATTTGTTCCCCAGGTACTCACAAATAGTTATAGATAGATTTCCACACAGACATTGTTTCATGTGCTATTTAGAAAACTGTTGTTCTGGCACAGAATGAGAGCTACCTAATCTGAAAGATTAATTTAATATAAAAGTTATTTTTCTTCCTTTTATTTCTGCACCCCTCCCATGCCCCCCCACTACAGTAGGAAATTCTGTGTCACGATGACTGTGCAGCATTGATGGACACCGAAGTGCTTTAATATAAAGCCTACTTTTAATGCTCCAAGTCTGTGTGGTCTTCATTTATTATGGTCACATTGCCTGGATATCTAGCCAAGGCAGAGCTGGTATCCAAATACAATTTCTCAACATTTACTAACCTCACTGACAGAGGTGTTTGAGAGAATATTTTTCTGTGGGTGTTCAGAATTTTCGTCAAGAATCTGGAAATACTATCTCCAAAATACAGTTCTGTCTTAAATGTCACAAACACAAATAAGTTCAATGATTTAAAGGGGAAAAAAAACAACCCACAACCCTTGGAGAAGTGAATTTATGAATAAATGCACCTGAATTTCTGCTAATCCAAAGAAGTGATTACGATGATATATAAAACACTGCAGATCTGTAGTACTTGTCAAAGCAGATCACCCACTAACACACTAAAAAAAAAAAAAAAATCAAACACACAGCTCTATATTGACATTGGACAAGTGTACCTGAAACCCTAGCATGGTACCAAATGGAACAGAAAATGGAACCTTTATTCCTGTCTGATCTCTTCAAGGAATTTTTGTTTAAAAAACCAAACCAAAACAAAAACACCTCAGCTGCTTTTGCTTTACAGGCAGAGTACAAGGTCCTCATTTATTTGTTGTTGGGTACTCTTTCAGAAAAAATGGGACCCTAAACCCTGAGACAGTGTAAGAAAATAAATTAATGTCTTTTAACCTGTGAAAATAGCAAGCACTTGGACCTCTGCAGGCCCAGAAGAGCTTACTGAATTTGTCACCAATGATTTCCATGTGTTTTGGAATTTTACATATAGCTGTATTAGCTCACTCAGGCCTGATTTGGCTAGGATGCTCTTCTATTTTCAGCAGGTTGAGCTTATACAAGCATTTCTCGCCAAAAGCAACAAAACATGAGTCAATATCACATGTGGTGATGGAAAGACATGGAAAAATCATGCGGCTTACTGAAAAACTGAGTTAGCCAATCCAGCTCCAGCTTGTAAGCCTCTCGATTAGTTTTACTTATTCCTCACCTTGTCTTGTGAGGTCATCTACTGCTTTGAGGAGGGAGTTACTGATGAGTTGCGGATTTGTTTGGGGTTTTTAAATTATTTTTAAGTGTTTAATTTTATTTTGTATAGTCCTTATTGTAACTGAAAATATAAATCTGTCTAAGTTAAAAAGATGTGTTGAATCAAGTCTCTCAATATTCAAATTTACCTTTGTTCATATTTGGGTTTTGTTCTTGCTGTTTCCTTTGCATATATGTATCTGAAAGTCCTTGCTGAAAACAGTCATCTGTTCTTTATTCTTAAGCTCTTATCTATTAAAAATTCATACCAATGTGAAATTTTAAGGCCTAATTTCTGCAAAATGCTCTTCACTTTGACATCATGTATCAATTCATGCTATTTGGCATTGTTAGACACCACTCCATCCTTATTTCTTTAAGCAGCACATATTATTTGTAAATCTTCTATGCTCTCTTTCATGCAGTATGTATTAGATTGCTGCTATTGTTCTTATTAAATATAGGCATGTAGTATTTTGCCTTTCAATACATATGTAACATGGAGTGACATTTAGAATAACTCTAAGGCAATTACATTTGCATCTAGGCTTTACTTAACAAGAGTTCAGCCTTTAGATGACTAGGACTGGAGTTGAGAGGTGCCAATAGTCAAATAGTAGTTCTGCTGATATTTCAGCCTCTTTGAAAGGATCTTATAAGACTCTGTGTAGCACTTCTGAAAAGCATTGTTTTTTGTGCCTGCTTCTCAAAAATCCAGCACTTAACACTGAACTATTCCAATTATCAACTACTCTCTAATTCTGTCATCACTGCAAGTAGTGATAGCCATTCCTCAATAACATGTAAAAATCTGTTAATATCTGAGGTGCAAGCAAAATGCCAAGTGGAACTAAAAAATTTCTGTTGGTGTGGTAGGAAGTCAGAAATCTACCAGAGATGAAAGCAGAGTGTTTTCTCTGTAAGCAGGGAACAAGAATTAGTCTCCATTTCTGTTGTAGTTTTCTATGGATCACTGAACTTACAGTCTCAGGTACTAAACAGTTTTGTCTTGCATTGAAAAAATACTGTGTAGGCAAACCAAAAAGTTGTGGAAAATTAGAGAAATGCAAGTAGTCAACTATAAATATAAATATAAGGAACTGTTCAGAGCAATTAAGTCCTATCTACAAGTACACTGTGTATTATTATTAGAGAAAAAAAAAAATGAGGAAAGAATGGTGACCAGCATAGAAATATGAACTACTGAAACTGGAAGGTTTATTTCCTCCTTTAGCTACCTTGTTTAGCAAACAGGCCTGCAAAAAGTTAAGGCTTAGATTAAAAGACTTGCCCAGGGCAAAACAGAATACTATTAGAATTAATTGTTAGGTCACTGTTAAATGATTAGGGAAAAAATACCTACTTTGCTTTGTGCCAACATTGCTTAAAAACTTGCTGAACCTAGATTTTAAGTAGCGCTATAGCAGAAGGAACAGCGTGTATAGTTCATGCTGCTGAATGCAGTTACTAGCTACTAGGGCTGCATTTTCTCAGGAAGCTTTTATAGAGAAATTGAAAGAAAGAAAGAAAAAGAAAGAAAGAATCTGAAGGGAGTTTGATGATGAAACCTAAACATTCCTTCATAAATGGTTTAAGAAACCTGGGTAGAGCATTACAGAAAATCTATGAAAACCTGACATACTTTATAAGTAAAGGAAATCCTTCTTAGATAGGTTTTAATTTAAAATTTTTCTTATAGGAATATTTGAATTCCTTTACTTGTTTGGATCCAAGGAGGGAAAAATAAGTCTATCAAGAATTTAAGGAAGATGTCAGTAAAGCTGTAGTACTACAATGTTTCATTATAAAGATGACTAAATATCTAAAAAAAAAATAAAAAAATAATAATATGTGTTAACTCCTGAAGCACTGTAAACTTTAAGTAATTAAAATAAGCTATTTTCCCTCATAACTAGATATTGGATTTTCCTGAGGGGTAGATGTCTGTCCCATTTGATTGCAATCTAGTACTTTTTTAATAAGTTTTACAGTTTTTTGCCTCTGTGACACCACACATTTTGGCTTGTTTAAATGCGTAAGCACTTTTCCTGAAGACTGTAACAATCCTGTATCTAAGTTGCATCAGTTCCGATACAACTTTCCTGTCCAAAAATCTACAAAGAAACTGGTACGTTCACAAGCACTGTATCGTGCCCTAACAAAAGTCTCTTCTAATAAACTGGCCTAGTCTCAAACAGTCTTTGTTATTCAGGACTGAAGTAGAGGTTACACCAACGTATTTTATCTTAAGATTTTATTTTATCTTAACATGAAACTGTTAAGGCATTGATATTCAGCCTTATGCCATCTAAATGTCAGATACGCAAGTTCATTGCTTTGATAGTCACAATCACAAGACACAGTTGTTATTTCTTAACTGTTATTTTAGCGTACTGTCCATGAAGTGCATTTCTAAAGCTCTTTTGCTATTTTAAAAATCTATTAACGTTTGGTATTTTGAGTGGACAGTTAAGTGGAGTGATTCCCATTCACAAGACAGAAGAGGAGAGATGTCCCACCCTATATTTAGCTGTCCAAGTGATTTTGTATAAATGATGGCTTCTAGAATTCTTTAGTAACATATAAAGAGAAGACAAGTCACTGAACTACCTGTTTTAGTGGAAGCAAATTTCATACCTGAAATATAAGTTATTAATTTTTCTACTGTGATGCAACACCCCCTCCCCAGATTTTTACAATAATAGAATATATATTATGTAAACCTTATGTACTTGTTTGCTTTCTCTTTTAATAGGAACTCATAACCACGTTGTACATTGGATTCTTGGGTTTAATTTTTTCATCCTATTTTGTTTATCTTGCTGAGAAGGATGCAGTTGATGAAGATGGAAAGACAGGTTTCTCCAGCTATGCTGATGCCCTTTGGTGGGGTGTGGTAAGTCTTTACCAACAAAATGCATGTGCAAACTTGGTGCACAAGATTTTCTGTTGAAGTTGTGATATTTTTAAAAAATCTGGTGTTTCTTTGCAGAACAGGAAACTCAACAACCCTTTAAAAGGATATAAGAAAAAAAAATACAATTCAGTTATTTTGGTATTAAACTTTATTGTGAAAGCATGAGAGGAAGTCCTTAGCAAAGGACATTGATTCTTTACAGACACAAAAAGTCCACATTGAAGTTAACATTTCAAAAAGCATATAAATACCCTCCAAAACATATACCACTGCTTTTAAACCCTACTTAACTATCTGCAAAAGGTGCGTAACTTTAAACGTTTATTCTATTTGTGGAGGTTGGGTTGATGAGTCTAGTTGTTTTGGATCTTTTTGTGTAAAGCTCACTCTCAGTAACAATGCAGACCTTGATGCAGGTTACAGGTTCCTGGGTTTTTTTAATAATTCCATGATTCACTGTAAACATAAATAGCTCCATCTAAAGCTGCTGGCAAAGCTTCACAGCTTCAGCTACTTTGGATATGAATCATCAGTCAAAGGCAGTGCAAATCTTTGGTGAAATAAAGGAAAAAAACATCATTAAGAAGGAACCAGGATTTTGAGAGCAGTGGCGATTACTGTATGCATGCCCAGAATCAGATAAAAAAGGGAATAGATAGCTAGGAACAGAATAAGAAACCAAATTGTTTTTACACTTCCTTCATATGGCTCTTCTCATCTTGTTTCTCACTGTGACTCGTGCTTTCCCACCTTATTAGCTGTTGCACAAACCATCCCTTCTCTTGTGGTCTCTTTACCCCCACTAGAGAATCTGTATTTTATGAGTTGCCTGTCTTATTATAACAAACCCAAAGAGATCCATTGCATCAGTGTTAGTGACAGAGAAAAATGAGACTACAGCAGATGCAGAGCCACCAACTTTCAGAGAGAGAAGGATATATTGCAAGAGTGTTTTGAAAACACAGTAAACTGTATTTGTCCTTAGATAATAGACTTTAAAAATGCCAAACGGTTATTGGGCCATAAACAAATTGTTTATCTGCATCCAAATACACTGGTGAGACAAAAAATTCCTAATAGATACACGTTTCCAATTCTTAGATGCTGCATAAGCCTCTACCTCAATGAAGTATATAGAAATGTAGATTATATTGCATGTACCCTGAATTATCACTTTTTAAGTGGTTCAGTATAAAAAAATCTATTAAACATTAAATTCCTGTCATTAGGTTGTCAGATATTCATTTCATTTGCAGAGTATTACTTATGGCTGTGCAAAACAGTAAAAAACCAAAAAGAATCAAATAAAAAAGAAAAATCCACTAAATTGCCAAATGGACCTGATTATCTAATGTGCTGGGCAGAAATGAAACCATGAACTAGCCCATACAAAAATCACTTGTTAAACTCCTCAGTAGACACATAAAATTTTCATAACTTAAAACCTCATGGTTATAGACATGAGATAACCTCTAGCTAGTGGAGGAAATGAATAAATATCCCAGAAGCACAGATCGTTCTAGATTGTAAGAGCAAAATTAAAACAATTAAAGTGTAATTGACATTAGGAAAGACACCCCATGTCTACTTTAAGAAAAGAAACCAGTACACAGGCTCACTTATTCTGCTATTGTTTGAGCAGTTCAGCTCAAATACCAGTGTTCAAATGACTGAACCCAGCTACTGTTTCTGTTTTTACTAATGATCTAGCAGAAGAGTTTGTGAAGTACATCTAATTA
Source organism: Antrostomus carolinensis (assembly GCF_000700745.2). Taxonomy (NCBI): domain Eukaryota; kingdom Metazoa; phylum Chordata; class Aves; order Caprimulgiformes; family Caprimulgidae; genus Antrostomus; species Antrostomus carolinensis. Next base: position 68,752 of record NW_010301501.1, read on the forward strand.
AATGTGGGACTGCTTGTGAGAAGTTCATCAGCATTAGAGTCTCCCATAAAAGTTTGTACTAGTTCAGCTACACCTGTGAGAAATATCTCATAATTTTTTCTAGCATAATGAAGTACCAAAGAAGTTTGTAGCACCATATGAATTAGAATGACACTAGTGAAAGAAATTGAAAGCATATATTTTATTAACAAGGATGTCTTAATTTAATACGTAATCATTAAAATAAGGTGATTCATGTTTTCTCTGCACAATATCTTTGGTGACTCATAAAGTAATTCCTAGGCCTTTAGGAAGGCCAGAAATGCCAAAACTCAGACCTGAATGAGAGGGAAGAACCACCGCTTATCAAACTGAGGGGAGCAAGGTACAGTGGAAAACAAAAAAGGATTTTCAGTAATCAGTTTGAGAACTAGCTATGGATATTAACATCCAGTTCTGCCCATGTATATTAATGCATGAGTTATTCCTGCATGTAATAAAATTTCTATGTGGAGCCAGTGTACTTTTTCTCTTTCCTTCTTTTTAAAATTTTTTTAGCTCTCCAGAGCTTGCTTTGAGTAGCATTGAATTTTTAGATATAGCTTACAAAATATTTTAAAATGCTGTAAGCAACAGCCCTGATTTGAGTAAAGAGTAAAAATTAAAGACAAAAAAGTCAGTATGTGTTTTTACAGGCATATTTTGTTAATTCTTTGGACTTAAGGAATTTAATAAGAGTTCAGTTATGAAGACCAACAAATAAGTTTAAAATGTGTATTACTTTACCTTGTTGAGATAGATTATTTGGAATCTGTATTTCAAAGTGTAAATATATCTCACAAATTGTTCAATGGGTTTTGTTTTTTTCCAAAACTTGACTTGTTATGTGTAATAGAAAAATAAAATCAGCTTTGTCTTTCTCTAGCTGCATGAGGCACTTGAAGAACACTGTTTAAATTGTTGTTTAAGCTTTCCAGACATCTAGGCCTCCTCAGCATTAGTGCGTCACGGTGCAGGTGCAGTTCACAGCTGGGAACAGTGACAAAGGACAAAGTGAATCAGTTTCTTTTTCTTTTCAAATCTTCTGTAACATAGAAACACAGATGTGGAGTTACCAGGGAGTGAAATTTGATTTCACTTTTGCATTTCAAAACTGAACCACAGGAAAAAAATCTGCAAGTATTTGAAAGTCTTATGTGTCTGACAAAAACCACAGAATGCATTATGAGTAACGTTTTGCTTTGAGTAGAAAGTGCAAGCTTGCTGAACTTGATACAAATGACCTGAAAGGTTTAAATATGAAGAAAAGGGAAAATAAAGAATGAATGAGTGTTGGAATTAAATGCTAACTACATTCACCCACTCCAGTTAAATGCAAGGTTGTTTCACCTAGATTTGGCAGGTGCACAGATTAAACTGCAAAGGCATATCAAAAGCTTGTGGTATTTTATATGAAGACACTTTCAGAAGTTATATCATGTTAGAACACATACAAAAGCATTTCCAACAGCACTGACAGTCTGCCAGAATTGCAGCACGTCACAGCAGTTTTTCTGTCCTTTCTGGGTGTTTTTTCTTGAGGAAAGAAAAAGGGCATGTAGGAGGCTTCTCTTCTGTTGGCCCTTCTATGCTTGTCTCTTGCTGTTGGTAATACTCATTGGTTTTGTCACAAACTGAACAATTCTGTACCACTGAACTTGAGATATGGTCACTCAATTAAATTGTTATTAACTGGCAGAGGTACTTGGGATCAATTGCTCAGAATTTACAGAGGTAGCAGTTTGAACCCCTTTATATTTCTTTTTTTTGAGGAGTGCAGTTCTGACTTCAAACTTCAGGACACCTTCCTATCTTAAAGCATGCAAGATGCTCTGTTGATTTCTAGTAAATTAGAGTTCTTTTTTTGAAATGTGCATATATGTTTTCAGAGTCTGTGTTAGAGCATATGCATACCAACTGGAATATGCCATAGTAAATCTTTGTTAAGAAGGAAGTATCTTTTTCCAAAGCCTAGTTACTAAACATTCTCTGAGCAGATAACTAGTAACTTCTGGGTATACAAGTAGAAAAAGATTCTGGTTGTGGTTAAGAAAGCCAGAGAATTACATTATTTATAATGCTTTCCACATACTTCAATGCACTAATTAGATTCCCAAGAAGGAACCCTCTTAAGGTAGCCAGGGAGAAACTTTCTGAGGCATGTTGAGGCACCTGCAGGAGTCTGCCAGCCAAATGCCTGCTGTATAGATGGAAAATCATCTTTCCTGTGGTTACAGCTTTCATGCTGTCTTCCGTAGTAATACTAAGGCAGCTCAACATTACTGCAGTTTGTTTTCAAGTCCTGAGTGCTGCAGAACTACAAAAAAAAATAACCCCAAAAACCAAACCACAAAAAACCAAGAAGCCTTTCATAAGAAAAAAGAGAGGAAAAGGAAGGAAAAATCCTAGACTTTAAGGGGTCATCTGGGTGCACCGAGGAGCTGAAGTGCCATTAAAGAAACACTGCTTTAACTTCCTGAGCTCCGCACTAACACACACTGTATTTAAAAGTTGAATTTTGTGGGGTCTAGTTTAATTTGGGGAGCTGGCAAACTCATCTGTTTCTTCTGCTGGTAGTACGCAGCACGAGTCACTTCATGGGCAAGCTGCATTAAATCTGGACAAACACCTGGTAAGACAGAGATCCTGCTGAGAGCAGTTTGTAGTTCAAAATGACAATATTCCCTCAAAGAGATACATACTGCAAAGTTGACTTCATCAAGTGAGAAATTCTTGATGAAAAAACACAAGCCTAATTTTTTTTTTTTTTTTTTTTTTTTTTACACTGGAAAAACTCAGTTTGGTAGTAGTTGGTAATTTTTTCCAAATCTTCCTTCTAGCTCTTTGTAGAACTGCTCTTGGAGGAGGAAGAAATGTATTCTTCCCCTGCCTTCATTGCGGATAGGTTGTTCTGAGAAGGCTATTTTTGCATAATATCTAAGTATTTGTCAGCAACTTTTCCCATAAAAGGCAGTATTTCCACATCCTCTTTTGTAGTCAGTGTAAATTTTCATGTTCTTTTAAGTCTGTTTTGGCTGTATTTCTGCTACCATTCAAGGCAAAGTGAAGGGATTGGGACTGGTGTGGGGCTGGTACTCCCAAATAGAAGTACATTTTTTTCTATTTAAAGCTCTCCCCTGTGGTTGGTATTGGTGACAGAATTCTTAATTTCCTCACTAGAAGCTTTCCACTTCTCAGGGGTGCAAGTAATCTTTCTCCTACCATTTTATGGCAATGTCAGGGCTCTGAGTATGCTAAAAAGCCCTTAATGGCCCTGATTAGCCACACCTGGGGCCACCCAACACCCACAGCCCAGGGGCCCTATTTAGGCTCAGCCCTGGGTACTTATCCCCTGCCTGAGCTGTGCTGGGAGAGAGCTGATCTCCAGCTCAGCCATGGTCTGGTAATCTAGACCTCAAACTATAGGCTGACTTCCATACTTGACCTCAGACTTACCTGATCACCTTGATATTGATATTGCCTTGTGATTTAGATTCTTTGTTGGACATGGCTACTGTCTGTGAGTCTACCATGTTCGTAGGGCTGGGCCCAGGGTGAGAAGGCCCCTGTCTGGCCAGCTGTGGGATTCTCTTGGCTTGCCTTGGGATCCCTCCTTGAGATCACCTTCTGATGAGGAGCAGCTGGCCCTTGTTACATTACAAACCCTTCTGATGGACCAGCTTTCACCTGGACTCTGATCCCCCCACAGCACCAAGCCTTTTCTGAGCTTTGGGCTTCTAATAAATATTCTCCCAGCCTGCTGGGGCTCATCAGGAACAGCCCAAAACCTCTGTCCTACTCAGGCCCTCCTTACCTCTGTGGCTTTTCAGGGGTGGCCTGTCCCCTGCAAGCCCTGAGTTGCTGATATGATGTCCCTTTCTAGTTTGCTGTCCCTGTTCTGTATCTGTGCCATGGAAAATGCTACTGACATCCCCACAGTGATGTAGATTCCCAGACCTGCATGAGGACATGCCTTGCTGAGAGGGGAAGCTGTTGTCAGGGTCCTGAGGGCAATAATTGGCCTAATTACCCTGACCAGCATCACCTGTGGCCTCCACCCACACCCAGGAGCTCTATTTAAGCTCAGCACTGTGCTGGAGGGGAGCTGGTCTTTAGCTCAGCTGCAGCCTGGGTATGGAGTTCTTTGATCATGACCTCAGATGGAGCTGACTTCCTGGCTTGATCTTGGCTCTGTGACATTGCTGTGGACTTACTTGCTGACCACTAGACATGACCCTAACCCTGACCTGCGCATGGACTCCCTACCTTAATGTCAGCCCTTCCTTGTTGCTGTGATATTGCTTTACAAAATGGACTCTCAGTTGGACCTGGCTTCTCTTCCTGCGTCTGTCTTGTTTGGGTGCTGTGGGACTGCCCTGCTGCCTGTGTTATCTCTGTTGACTCTGGGCTACCCCTTGCCTGGGGAGCATTTGGCCCTTCTTGCACCCTGAACAGGCAACGAGCAGATCCAGGTATGGTAATGTGGTTCATCCCATGGCTTAAATGCAATTTTGAGTGGCAAAGAACTGTATTGGGGGGGGGTGGGTGGTGAAGCTGAGCATGAGCTGTATTTTGCTTTTTGCCTCTTGGCATATTTACTTTGAGAGGTTAAGTGTCCTGGAATGGTTGTGTGTTCCTCCTTCTTTTGTGAATAAATGGTGTTAGTTCTGCCCCTTTATGTTCTTGCCAGCAGCTGCATAGCTTACCCTGCCACAGCTAGTACCTCTGACTGCAGAGTTTAGCAGATGGCTGTGTGTTGGTTGCGTGCGAGTTGGCACTTCTAAGCTTTCTTCTCAACCCTGTAGAACTACGTTTTAAAAGCAAAAGCAGAAAAACTGCAAGCCTACAGTTTCAAGCCCACAGGGCAGCACCTTGCAGTTTTGGGAAGGTAGAAACAGCCAGTGACAAACTTTGAGAACAGTCACCCTGGGTCCGGCTTACTGTTCCATCCAGAACAGTGGCCTGTTGTGAGCGCCTGCTGAAGAATGTAAAAATGAGATAAATTTACAGTGATGCTTAGTGTACTCTTTTGGTTTCCTTATGGCCAAAGCCAAACACTGTTGATCCATATGTATCTCCTAATACTATTTTACATTGTCTTCCTGCTTTTGGGGAGAAAAGGTACTGTATTGCACTGAGTCAGATATTTTTTTCTGGCCTAGGTAACAGTCACAACAATTGGTTACGGAGACAAAGTTCCCCAGACTTGGATTGGGAAGACAGTAGCTTCCTGTTTTTCAGTATTTGCTATATCTTTCTTTGCTCTGCCAGCGGTAAGTAGAATTTTGTTCAATTTTTAAAGTATTTGTCTGACTTGGGCTCACAATTAGATAGTTTTAAATTGGTGCCATCGATAAGAAATAGTGGAGTTAGGTGTTGCTTCAGAATGTGCACGCACACATCCTTAAGTGTACGTTTGTGTGTCTGTACACACATATGAATAAAACTGCTGTGTCTTTACTACAATCATTTTAGATAGATGTGGCCTGTAAAAAGAACTGTCACTACTCAAAAAACTGAAGGTATTCTGTGAGGTAAAGAGAGAGAGGTTTTGTATCAGCACGTCAGTGTCAGAGGTGAAACTTCATTCATTTCTGCTGTTTTGTGATTATATAAGAACAATTGGGAGCCCCGTGAGGAGAGGAACACTGCCATGAAGCAGGGGTCTAGGAAACTACATCTGCTTTCTTACTTGGTACTATAAAGCATCTTTGGGCTTTTTCAATCTTCAAATATCTGAATGGGGGGAAAATAAAGACAACAACATAAAAACAACTAGAAAAGACAAAAATATTTCTTCAGTAATTTTCACTTTTAATGGAAATGCTGAAGTTATAAAGCATATCTTTGTCGTCTTAGCTCAATTTGTCTGGGAAATCAAACCGGGTTCTGGCTTTAGTTGTGGGGGGGGGTTGTGGCAAAGAAGTAAAAACAAGTGTAAAGGACAGCTGTAGATCAGTCATGTGACATTAGCATTTGCTTGTCCCACCTTTGTGCAGGGTTGCCTTTGGAACAACCTCTGTGAATGCCTCTGTCTGTTACCTGTAGATCACAGCAATAGACAGGTGAAGTTACATGATGCCAATATATAATGGGGGTGATGGTTTTAAACTAGAAAAGGGTAGATTTAGGTTGGATATTAGGAAAAAACCTCTTCAGTATAAGGGTGGTAAATCACTGGAACAGGTTGTGCAGAGAGGTAGTGGAGGCCCCATCCCTGGAGATATTCAAGGTCAGGCTTGATGGGGCTCTGTGCAATCTGCTCACGAAGTCCGGGCTTACTGTAAGGGGGTTGGACTAGGTGACCCTTGAAGGTCCCTTCCAACCCAATACATTCTATGATTCTATGAAGATCAACGTGCTCAATTTCAGATTTATTTGTTGCAGTAGATAGATTTCTGTCACTGGACATTTGAAAATTCAGAACTTTTTCTAGGGAGGTTTCTTAAAAATGACTGTTTGTTTCATGTTAAATATTTATTTTAGGTATGTGAAGCCATATTGGAATCTGACTAGTACTTTTGCTTATACTTTTAGGGTATTCTGGGGTCTGGTTTTGCCCTGAAAGTACAGCAAAAGCAACGTCAGAAGCATTTCAATAGACAAATCCCAGCTGCAGCCTCTCTAATTCAGGTAAAGCCCCTAACAGTAAAATGCTTGAGAATACTGGAGAGAGAGTGTAGCCTAGTAGTTAAGGTACTGAGAATCACTGTTACTAGGCTTTATTATAAATCTGTAATTTGTGTTTAACCACTTTTTTTTATCTACTTCAGTCACTAGAGAGAATTAGATCATTGCCTTTCTCCCCTCTTAAGAGTGAGCATAGGAGGCTTTACTATCCTGATACTCACAAGCATAAAGACACTAACTGGATGCAATGAGTCTAGTTAACAAAACAGTAAAAAAATATACATATCTTTGTTATAATCTTTAATCCCTAACTTGCTTTTTATATTCCCATAGGTCATGTGCATCTACCAAATCCTGAGGTGATGAATATATATGCATATACAAGTATACACACACCTCAGTTTAGAAAAATGTCCCAGCAATAACATTCTATATAATAATATAAAGAATGCAATAGCATGGTGCACAAATACTAAAGTGTGGCACACTGCAGAAGAAGGGAAGCAGCAGCAGTATTATATGATGTTTGTGGGAATTCACTTTTAAGTTGTATGGTTTGGTTTTTCCCTCTTTGGGCAGGGTTAACCCCAGTTCCTCGGGATAACGGTACAAGCAGCGTACTTAAGATGCCTAGTGCAAATAGGAAACAGTTACGTACAGGCGAGAGTGTATTTTATTAGGCATGGTGTTGTGTGGTATAGCACAGTAATTGCAGTCGGGACCCTTTGCAGCGTGTTTACACTAATTGAAGATTTTTCCTGTAAGTTTGATTTGCAGAAAAATCTGGTTTACCTGTCCTGCACAACAGTGACTGTGTATTCACTGAGATTATTGGTTTGTGGTTTTATTATAGACTCTATGGCGGTGCTATGCAGCAGAGAAATCCTGCAGTTCTACAGCAACATGGAAGATCTATGTTACATCACCGGTGCAAAATCCCAAAAAACCACCAGCGCCATCTAGCCCTAGTCTGAGAAAACAGGTAATGGAGAGTTGGCAGAGCTCTATTCTATTCTTGCTTTTAACTTGATTGGGATAACTTGCCAAAATCCTTATGAAGTCTCCAAAGAATCTGGAGAGCTGAAAGCCCTTTATAATGGGTAATTTGATTGTTTTCCTCATGCCACAGCATGATTAGTTTAATTTTCCTTAAAATATTCCTGAGGGACGGGAAAATTAAAATTTACCCTGGTGGTCTGACAGGTGCTGATTTTCCATTTTTTTTATCTCCTTTGATGTCTCCTCCACCTTCTCAAAGGGTAGTGTAAGTAAAAAAATTTCCCATTTTTGCATTCATTTTGTGTAGTAGTTCATACAGGAAGAAAGGAGAAAGGTAGTTTGAAAATTTATATTCACACTCGACATGTGGCTGACAGTATCTATGCTTGTCTTGCTCAAGTACTTCTCTCCGTGGTACTTTTATCTGGGGCTGTGTAGAAATTTGGGCAAATTCCTAGGCTGTGGCTGCAGTAAAGTGGAAAGTGTGTACAGGTGGGATTCCCAAGCTATGTAGTTTCATTGACAAGTTTGCTTTAACCTTCAGCACCCCTCTGGAAAGGCTCAGGTCTGCAGCAGGTCTAGCTCATATACCCAGAATTTCTAAAGTGATGTTAGAGGCTTGGTTTTAGGCAGCAAAATAGCACTGATGCCTGTTGCCCAGCAGAGAATTGCGGTATGATTTCCCCAGAGCACGTGTAGAATGATCTGTGAACATGTATATGTTTTGGTGTTACAACAGCACAATCTACTCTGTGCTGAGCAGAGTGTAGCTTTGCCATGAGAGTAGCTTCTTCATACCTAGAGGTAGAAGATCCAGGAGGAAAGGGGCAAGGCTGAAGTAAGGCTGGATAGTATGTGTTGCTGAACAGCAAGCAATCAGTGGTGGGAGAACTGGAAAAAAAAGATAATTTTTAGTGCCCTTGGTATGTTCCCTCTGTTTTCTCTAGTGAGAGGGATTTTCCTAATGTATTATTAAACCTGAACTTCCCTGTGAACTGCTAACTCTAATTCAATAACATTATAATGATTCTTTCATTCCTTAACAATGGATTGTCCTCTCTTATCAAAGGAGACTAATTCTTTCTCTAGCTAGTCTATTAATTTTCAAGACTTCAATGTATATTGAGCATCTTTCACATGTTATAGCTTTTTGTTCTCCAGAGAATTCATAGTTTCTTTTCTGGCTATGAGAGCCTATAATCTTTGCCTTAGGAAGCATTTTGATGCATGGTATTGCATCTATTGTCTACAATAAGTGTCCATTTCTACCATTTTTCATGCCCTGTTTGATTAATTTTGAACATACTTTTTAAAATTGCTGCAGAGCTGAACAGAAGAATGAACTCTAAAAGACTGAATAAAAACTGTAATAAAATAGAATTGGGTTACTTATACAAAGTGGTGTTGTGCCATTTGTGAATATATTGAGCCTGTTTGTGTTTATATGTGTGAATAACCAATCTCTCTGATGATACTTATCTCTGCTAACTGCTTAGCAGAGGTGAGAGTATATTGCAGAATTGAGTGCAGTAGCCCTAGATCTCAACTTCTTGTCAGAAGGTTACTGGAGCATCAGACAAGTTAAAATATGCTTCTTACCTCTGTTTTGAGGTGTGTGAGTAATAGAGCCAAGGGTAGGTAGTCATGAAGACAGGAAATAAATGCTGTGTTGTAAGAAGTAGTATTTATACAGCTAAGTGGTGGCAGTATGCAGGAGGTAGACAGCACAGGTCAAGTATTCAGTTGTTTGTTTTTTTTCTTATGTACCAAGTGTAGGGTGTTTATTGGGTTGCTTCTCAGGCTTCTAAAATCAGGAGAACTTCAACTTTGGAGGTAGGAGGAAGGAAAAAACTAATTGAAAAAAACTACATAGTGCCTAGCTCATAATTCAAAGTCCATGGTTAATGTTTAATTAGAATTTTAGAAAGATGTTACAGCCAAGCTGTTGAATACTCAAGTGATTAGTATTTTGAGTGCCTTGAGTTTTGGACCCAGTTTAAGAAAATTTACTTGAGACCTGATTTTCAGAATGTGCTAGACATCTCCTGAGAATGAAATTCTTACCAGATTTAAGTTGACAATTTAAAATCAGCCACTTGAAAAAGTTAACAGAGGATGTAACACTTTCACTGAATTTCAATTGCTTTATTTAAAAAAAAAACAACAAACAAACAAGCTCAAATGGATTTACTGTATAGTGAAGTTCACATGTGTACTTTTCTGGTTTTAATAGTATGTTCTGATATCATCCTGTTTCCCACAGGCTAGAAGATACAAAAGAAAAGGAAAACTAGGCTTTGGTAATGGTTCTGCACCTATAATAAACCCAGGAGAGAATTCCTTGTCTATTCCACAGATCACTTATGATCACATTGATGAGCAAGAAGGCAAAAAAGAGGTGTCTTTCTACATTGATGAACCAGGAGGTAATTTATTTTCACTTATGTTCAGATTGGCACTTTTTAAAATACAATATTAAAATAAGTTGAACTGATAAAGGAAAAAGTCTGTGGGGAAAAAATAATTTCAAACTAATCAGTAAAGCAAGATGCCTTAAACCAAGGACAATTACATAACAAAAACGGGGACACAAATTAAAAGAAATCTTTAGATTCATGTGGTGTGAACATCAAAAGAGCTTTTTTTGTTTACCAAAGTTAACTCAATTAAGATTTTTGGATATAGTGTTAATTCTACTTTTTTGAATTATCTTGGAGCTGGATGGAAAGGTTCCTCAAATCTGCCCCACCTTTAAACTTTACCTCACACAAAGCCTGAAGAAAGGAAAATAAACCAGGAAAAATATCTTTACTTTTTTACAGCACCGTGTTAAACATTGTGCAAATAAATTGTGATAGGAACAGCTAAATATTTTTATGCCTATGTCAATCAAGGTGTTTTGATAAGTGGGATTTTTTTCTTGCTGCATTTAAAATATTATGTGTTGCTATAAGTGGCTGTTGTATTTCAACCTGGAAACTGTCTGAATTTCACTGCTAAGCTAAGATACTGCTTCTTTTTTTTTTTTTTTTTGTAAAATTCTCTTTTTAAATTTAGTTTGTAGTGGAAATGTGAGTATGAAAATAGTATTGCTTGCTATTACATGAGGGAGTTTTTTTTGAAAGCCAATTTTTCTACCTTTGCATTAATTTCCTTTGTCTGATGGAGTTTGGGAAACTTAACCTAGTTCTGGATCTGGTAAATCTTTATCCCAAGGGGAGGTTTTTTCCTCAGAGTCTGAGGAGTTATATTCCATACCTAGAGGTATGCAAAGCCTTGCCAAGTTAACTGGGATATCCAGAGATGTTTGCCCTAGTTAAAGGTATGTTATCATGGGGTGTTTTGACTTAGGTGTTCATCTGTCTCTGATAAACCTGAACATCAACTCTGTATAAAATGGCTACTCTTGCATGACGTTGAAGGTGACACACTATTTCAGCCTGGAGAGCATATGGATGTAGTTGTGACATGATAGTTTCTTTAATAAAAAGTACTTTAAATATTTTTACCCCCAGAGGTAATATGTAGTGTGCTCTGTATTGAACACAATCAAAAGGAGGAGTTTCACTGTGTTGCTAAGACTTTACAGGGTTCTAGATTGACTTGTCAGTGCAACCTATGTCACCCATACTAGAACAGTCAGTCAGAAGTGAAATAGCAGGGAGCTGCAAGCTGTGGCATATTGAGGCACATCTGTAGGAGCATCTGGCTCCCACAGGGATGTAGAAAGACCTTCAAGCCTCTGGTTCATGCAACCGATAGCTCTGAGCTGCCATTGTGGGAAGAAGAATTTCTTTCTTCCATTGGTTGATTTTTTCATTACCCTTCACGTTCTTCCTTATGTTTTATAATCTTATATAAATCTTGTGTCTGTCACTTTGAGGTCAGAACGCTTTTCAGCAATGATGGTATTTTAATTGTTTTTGGCATTTCCAGTACTTTTATAGTGTTCTGGGAAAGGGGAAGATGGGTGTGATTTAGAAATAAAGTTGTTGCTTTAACTGCATATCTCTTAACAAAATACTTCATTTATTAGAGCTGTGCAGCTTCCCTTGCTGACCATGTAATAAAAGACTTTGACTGATATCAAAACACTCTTAGCAATGATGGACAAAAGAATCAGTGTTGTGTAACTTCTAACAGTACTGAAGTCAGTTAAGTTGTTGTCTGTATTCATGACCCTGCCAGCACACATTTATTCACTTAATTTATGTTCCTTAAGTGTTCATAGTTAGTCTGAGAAAAGGTTTGTGCACCACAGGAAAGATATTGAAAAGGCAAGCCTGTATCTCTTTGCCTGACAGCTTGGTAACAGGAAAATGAAAGATTTTTTTTCCACTTTTTCTGAAAATATTTTCACATTGTATTTTTATTATAGCTGTTCTAACTTATTATTGTTCTGAGAGACAAGAATGTTCTTGTTCTGAGAAACACACATATTATTCCCTTACCAATTAAGTTCTATCTATTTTTCATTTTCTTTCACATTTGCCTTACCCAGTGTCAGGGGTAAGTCACACTTCATTTGATTTTTCTGATTTATTCCTTCTGTTGCAAAGCTTCCAGGAATGTAGTTGGCTAACTCAATTGCCCAATTGACTCAACATTCTTGACACCTCTCAAAAGTTTAAACCTGATTTCTTTCAGTGAATTTCTCCTTGCCAGAATTAATGGGTTTCCATTATTGGGAAGTAGAAGTACTAGGCTTCCAGCCTGTAAATGGGGGTATTTTTTTTCCTCTCTTAAAAAGCTGAAAGTAGAAAAGGCAGAGAAAATAATAATAAAAAAGGCAATTGAAAAAGGCCATGCCAGCTTCTATTTCAGTGTTACTATAGTGGAATATTTTATTCATTGGTTGTGGGGGCTGGATGTTTTACAGATGATGGCAAACTTTGAGGCTGGATTAGATCACTCTAATAGGCCTGATTTAGGAAGAGCAGAGCTGCTGCTTTAAAACAGCTCTTCTAGTCTGCTGCTCTGCTGTGAGACTGAAGGGAGACCTGAAACAAATGCCTGGCAAGTACAGGCAACAGAATGACAGTCCTACTCAGAAAACTTCTTGTTCTGGGCAGAAATAGGCTGAAATGAAGTTAAAATTTCCTTGATAAGAGGGAGATTTACCTTAATTCAGGAACTGCATTGTGTGTGCACACCTTTTCTCATGAGAATAGGATTTTTCTTATTATATCCTGTTCATGTATCCATGTCCACACAGCATCCTCTTAGCTTGCTCAAAACTTGCTTAGAAGGCGTCTCTTTCAAAGCTAGGCAAAAATGCTTCCCTTTTCTGTATGAAGAAGGTTTGAGAAAAAGAAAGCCTTATAAAGCCTATACATATGATCAGCATTGAGGTTTCTGAGACACTTGTGTATGTGTAATAAAAACCCCCCCATGTATTGGATAGTTTAGAATGTGGAAACTAAATTTTACATACCATAAATGATGGAACCTTGAAACAAACACTAAAAGGGGAAAAAAGTTCCTGACTTAGTTCTGCATCATGCGTAGGGTTTAGGGTGTGACTAATGTAGAGTGATCTGTAACACTGAGAACTTGCAGGAATCAAAAGGCCAAAAGTCTTCCACATTAACAGTTTCCTTCTTTGAACTCAAGCTTCTCAAAATGAGGAAGCTGTTTACAAAGAAATTAAAAAGGAATAGCTAAAGCAAATATGGATTTAAGAAAAACAATTCTGGAACACAACTGTAATGCTGAAGATACTCTAGTGCAATCTGTTATTTTCATAGATATCTATTGCTTCTACTGAGGAACTCTTTCATACCAGAGTGTATGGTTTAATTTTTTCCTGTAGTCATATAAAACCCTCGGTGAGCTCATCCTCACCTGAGATTATGGCTATAAGTGTTCTCTATAGTCTTGAAATTGGTCTTTACCTGTACTTCTGTCAACCATTGGGTACATACTCCCTGCATCAGGGTCTGTTATCAGGATGGCAAGACTTGTATGAACTCTCTAGCATCTTTAATGTTCCTGTAAGATTTAAAGAAGGCACTTAAGTACCAAGGTTATAGTCACTTATGATAGCAAGGATAAGTGGAAGGTCATAAGAACTGATCCAAAAAGAAGAAGAAGAAAAAAAAAAATAACACTTGAGTGTAACTGAAGTATTTTTTTTAACATGTACTTGAGTTTCATCTTCACATAACAGCTATTCGCTGCAATATATACTTCTGAAAATGAACTGAATAGCTGTTTCATAACTCTTTTTATTAGGGAAGAAAAAAAATTGTGAATGGTTTTGGACCTTGAAGGTCAGCCTCCTGGGATATCTCCAGCAAATGGAATATATTATTCTCTGTTGGTTGTATATACAACTCATTATTGTAAAATTTGTCAAAGTCACAAGACTCTCATGATGATAAATCTCTGCTGGGGTAAAAACAAAATTCCCTATTTATCACCATGCTTTTCTATTTACTGTTTGGAGTTTCTTGCATGATGATGTATTCCCTCCCACATCACACACCACCCCCATATTTAAAGCAAAACTGCTTTTCAACAGGAAAGGGGAGAAAACTATAATTTTTTATGACTCTACCAGAATACCCGTATAAGCCCTCCCATATAAGTGTGTAATAGTTTTAATTTAGATTTATTCTGTCCGTAATGCTAGTTTGGATGCTGGCATTCCAGAATTCACCTATCTAGTAATTGGTTGGTTGTTCCTGGAAACTGGTTGCATTTTCACTAGGGAAAAAGGGCTGCTTTCCCTCAGTGGTGTAGATGGACTACAATCTGCAGTACATATAAAGAAGCAAACATTTTAAATGAAGTGGGTTCATAGATTCCAGTGCTGACAAGCTGAGTGAAAGGTGAGAAAAAACATGTGGCTAAAATTAACAGAATAAAGCAAACAGCAAAGCTTTTGAGGGTCTGCATAACTGTCAGTAAGTCAGAAAAGCATAAATATAAAGACATGCTCCAAATTAACAAGAGAAACTATCCAGATACCATGCTTCTGAAAAACATCCCGCTCTTAAGAAGGCAAGTTTAGCAGATGCTAGTGAATTTGAAGTGAGAATCTATATTCAGCATAGGACTGTTTAACTTCTAAATTTGTCAGTCAGTTCAGGACTTGTACTAATGGTACTTGCTTGTGAGTAAGAATTGTGGAAACGTACTTGCGTGCTTCTACCAGAAAGGTTTCAGTGTAGGTCTTTGCTGTTTCAGCCCTGTTGTCCTGAATGAGAACTTCCAGTGAATTCTGTGATTTATCTTGTGTCATGACCAAAGTGGATGGTAGAACTGAAGGTGATGTAAGGGGAGGTGGAGTCTGAGAGGAAGAGAACAGCTGCCTCTGCCAAACTTGCTCTTTCTTCTGATTAAATCTGGCAGCTTTTGAGGTTTAAAAATTTTTGTTCTGTATTTATACAACTCCCTGTTCTGCCTGATTTAGAACCAGAGTTTAGATCACTAGTTGAACCGAACTTAAGCAGGGTTTTGTACCAGATAGTCCCAGAGACCATAGGGGCGTGCATAGTGAGAGGAGGTATTTGCAGCTCCCTCAGACTTTTTCTGAGTAGTGATATCGGTAAAACTTAGACTTTTTTTTTTTTATCCAAAAAACCACTTTTGCTTCATCAATGACTGTACATTTAGATGAAACTTCATTTAGTTGAAAATGTTCTAACTTCAGTTGTGATGTAAGACTGAACTTAGCTGTTCAGTGACAAAAGAAAATTTCTCTGCATGGTAGGAAGACTTTATGATGATGATGTTGGCTTTGGATAAGCACATAACGAGTGAGAAGTTTGTTGTCTAGATTAAAAAAAAAAAAAAACAACCCCAAACCAAACCAAACCAAAACAAACCACAAACAAACAAAAAACCAACAGAACATCAGAAATCCTGTCCACTGTGGACTTGTGGCAGTGATGTTTCAGGTAAAGTTGGCTGTTAGAACTGGAAAAAAAGACACTATCAGCACAGCAGTGAGGGGAAAAAATAATAATTTGAGTTGCAAAGGGGTCATACCCCAGAATAGGAAGTCTTGTTGACAAAAATTAATATTTCAGATAACTGTTAAAAACTTAATAGCATAGACAATTAGGGAAGCAAATCAGTCATATTTATGATTATCATATTAGTCAACATGTTGCCTAATAATAAAACAAAGGCAGCTTTATAGAATGAGATTAAATTAACCTAATAGGTTGAATAGTTTTTGGTAAGCGATTTCATGGTACTAATGTGGTCCTGATAATTTTTGCTCTTGGATCAAGCATATAAACTGTGGCTGTCCTGCTTCATAAGTCTCTGGGCAAAAGAAGGAAGGAAGAAAATCCAAGACCCTGTCATAGAGGTGTCAAGGGAGAATTCAACTGTTGACCATAAAGACAGGAAATAATTTTTTCTTTTGTTATGTTTGAGCAACCAGCAGGATCTTCTCACAATACAGGGCCTTGTGGGATTTTCCTGACATCTGTGTCTGAAGGAATGCATTAGAAAAACCTGTTATTCAGTAACCTTGGTACAGAAGGTGGACAGTGGAAGTAGAGGAGAGACTGTTCTACCTTAGAGTTGTACTTCTAGAGTTCATATTAAAAATAAGAAAGTTTGGCCCAATTGTTAAACATGAAGTGTAAAGAAAGTAATGATGTCAGGAAATAGTTAATGCTTTTTTCTTTGCACTGAAAATTAACACTGAATTTCCTAAAATTGACACTGTAAATTGTGTCACTTGCTATTATTTGGTGATTATTCTGTGAGCAGCAAATTAAGTCAGAACAGAAGAGAAAGGATTAGGAAAGATACTCTGAAGTCAAGTTCATTCAGTTAATCTGGTCTTGCAAAGTAAATAGCTGAGAAGTAAGAGAGTAATCAGAAACAACCTGAGAGCCACTGAAGGGACTGACATGAGGCTGGTGGGTCTATAAAAGGGCACACAATGCATGCTTTGAAAGGGAGGGAAGAAGGAATTTGCACCTCTAGGGAAGTTTCCTAGAAGAATGCCGAAGTGACCAAACTATTTGGAAAAAACAGACAGTAGGAAGGAAATAAGTAACAGTTAACATGAAGTGATCAAGAGCAATTGCATCAGATCATGTGGGGCATTTTTTTGTGATGTGGCAATGGGTGTTGTAGATAGGAGAGAGAGGCAGAAGCCAGTTTACATACTGATTTTGGTCACTCTTTCCTGTCTCATCCTTATATGTGCATAAACACAGGATCTGGATTACGGCCTAGAAAATTAGTTTAGGCTACTGTGAAAGGAATGAAAACTTACTGGAATATGATCCTGAACAAAATAGCTACCAGGGGTTCATTGTTTAACTGAGAAATACATTTTGAGAGGTTTCTGAGCTTGATGCTATCAAATAATCCCGTCAGTGGGTCAGATCATGGACTAGAGTGGAATTTTTATTCAATATGCATGTGGTATCAACTCAGAAGTGGCTGAGTGCACTTTGGAAGACAGCCTCTGAGCCTCCCCCAGAGGCAGCAATGCTCATGCAATTGGCTCCTGTCTTGTGTTCCCCTGCTAATTCTGTATCTCACTAATTCCCTGTAGTGATCTGTCTCCACACAGAATCAATCAGAGAATGTTAGGCATTGGAAGGGACCTCGAAAGATCATCTAGTCCAATCCCCCTGCCGGAGCAGGAACACCTAGATGAGATCACACAGGAGGGTGTCCAGGCAAGTTTTGATTGTCTCCGGAGAAGGAGACTCCACAACCTCCCTGGGCAGCCTGTTCCAGTGCTCTAGCACCTTCACTGTAAAATTTCTTCTGAAGTTTAAGTGGAACCTCCTGTGTTCCAGCTTGCACCCATTGCCCCTTGTCTTATCATTGGTTGTCACTGAGAAGAGCCTGGCTCCATCCTTGTGACATCGCCCTTAACATATTTATAAACATTTAATGAGGTCACCCCTCAGTCTCCTCTTCTCCAAGCTAAAGAGACCCAGCTCCCTCAGCCTTTCCTCATAAGGGAGATGCTCCACTCCCTTAATCATCTTTGAGCTTCAGTCTTCTTGAGCTACTTCTGAGCCTTCTCACTGAAGGTGATAAGCAGGTACTTCATCTTATAAATGGGAATAAAGGCAAATTCTTGTATTTCTTACTTTTGTGTGTGTGTGTGTTGGTTTAAAAAAAAAAAAAAGCCAAGGATCATCAGCTTATGCCTCAAACTCTTTTCGACAAAAGAAGCAGAGGCAGCTAGTCTGTTAAAACAAGAATGGAAGACAATGACAAAATTCCAGCCTGTAGTAGTGGGCTGTTAGACTGGAATGGAAATCCCTTTTCGGTGTTGAGGCTTTCTGTAAAAGGCTGTTGAGTCAGTGTTCCTGAAACTGATTTGCTATGTGACCTCGGGCAGACAATTAACTCGCTGTGCTTCAGTTGCGTCATCTGTTAAACGAATGTTAAGTCTTGTCTCTGTCACAGAGATATTGTGAGTCTTAATTGTTTATGAAGTGTTTTTAGACTGACACAGCATTACAAAAGTGAAGAATGCTATTAGTCAATGCAGTATTAAACATAGACCTACTCATTTATTTATTGTTAGCATAAACAAGGAGTGGTAATCAGGAATGTCAGCCTTTGCAAGAAGAGAAGCTGATTTTTGCAGAAAACTTAGTGAATGCTCTGCAGGGAAAAGAAGATATTATTTAATCTAAAATGATACTTTTTAACCACAAAACCTTGTTCTTCCTGATGTGAATGACAAAACATTATTGTGGGAGATTAGATCACCATGTTTTGTTTTTTTTTTTAAAAAAAAGTAAGTTTTTTGACTAGTTCTATTAAATGGAGAAGTAGGTGCCAGTAAATATACTTTTCATCTTAAATATGGCTTGAAAAGCATGTATTTTACATATTTTACATTGTAAGTCAGCTGAGAAAGCTGAAAAGATTCCAGAACTACTTGAAGTAAAATGAACTCTGGTTCTTTGGGGAGGGGGGGGTGTGGTGTGTGTGTGACATTGACTTACTTTAAAAAAAAAAACAAAAAAAAAACAAAAAAAAAAACTTAAAGGTTTTTGTTTGCTTGTTTGTTTTGCTCCCTGTTTAGGTACCCAGGTATTAGCCACTTTCTAAACAATTTTAGTTTGCTTGATATTTCTCTTTACATAGCATGTGGCTTTCAGTCTCATAGAAGATGCTTAGAAAATAATTTTGATATGTAGATGTATGGTGTTCTTTCCAGATTTTCCCAGCCACAAATCCATGGGAATCTTTGATTTACTTCTGTGCTTTAGGAATTCTTCCATGCACAGCCAGGAATAAGTGCTGTGGTGGAAAATCTGATCTGTCAACTTGTTTAAAGATATGTGCACCAGGGACTTTCACACCTTTCTGCCAGTTTAATCCTATCAGGTGTAAAAAACACTGTAAGTCTGAGTATAAATAGAAGTCTAAGAAATAAAGCTTTGTTTCAACCTCTGTACATTGTAAAAACCAATACATTCCAGTCTGTAATCTTTGGTTTTTGCAAGTAAAGATTCAAGAACCCTTCAGAGGGGGATACCTAGGCAATCCCCATGTTTGAAGTGGTCTTCTTTGCTATTATGTTGTGAATCTTCACACTTGAATAGTTTTTAATTTCTACTTCATGCATCTGTTGCTGGCGATTATTTTCTTTCTGCAGTTCTCATGAGTGCTATGTCTAAGAACCTGAAATCTATTCACTTTGCTGTCCTATCTGAAATGGAGAAATGGTGTGATGGGTCATTGGGAGGATGACAGTATTGCACTGAGCTATGATCTTATCTAGTGACACTTTAACATTTTCCTATTTTATTTCTACTTACTCCAGTAAAAAGTCGTATATACAATGAGAGTGCATGTGCCTTAGGGATGTGCATAATTGAGGCATTCCATAGAGATGATTTTTTGTTGTTGTTGTTGATCTTTTTCCTCGTAATCTTGATCTGCATAAGATCTGACCAACTGGAGGTGAAAAGTATTAGTTGGTACGAAGACTGTCCAGGGACTCTGTTATGAAAACCTAAGAAAACGGGTACTGCATCATGTGTCTGCCAGTTAGAGGTTGTCAGAACCCTAAGAGCATTTTTATGATTATTGCAAAAAAAAAGAAAAGCAGCTGCTTGTCATTTACTTAACCTTACTTGGGCTAAATTTAATCAGTGGAAAACATCTGGAACTGATTCCTCTTCAATTTGGAGTGTCCAGTAATCTGCTGTGTACATACAACTGGTGCACCTTTAGCATTAGAATACTTAGCTAAACAATCTTTTGCAATATTGTTATCTTTTTGGAAAGAAAATAGGAAGCTACAGTAATTTCGGAATAAGCAAACATTTGCAATGTTCTGTATAGGTTGCATTGTTCATTGATTTTTGTGCAGCTGTTGTATGAAATCTATTGATCAAAGTTAATAAATTTCTAAGTAGACTGCTTATTTGTATTGATTAAAATTGGGCCAAATGCTGAACTCTTTAGCATTGCTTGACTACAACAAATTAAACAATCTGACCTTGTTATTTTTTTTGATAGAATGTGATGTTAAATTATAAGCAAACTTTGAGGATATAAAGAGCTTCTGCTTATGATCTATGAGTGGTGTTACTTGAAATTCTTGGTCTTCCTTGCAGAATTAAGGTTTTGGACTTTTATAGTGAGTTATTGATATCTGCTTTCCAGCTGACTTCTGTTAAATAAAACTAAAGGAATCACTGAATTGGATAGTAATACTGGATAAAATGCTAACCACTGTTAAAAAAACCCAAACTAAAGCAAAATCCCCCAAAAACCATTCAGGGAGAGATATATGGAAAAGTAATGCATTAAGCAATGTTTTGTGTGGGCAACACATTGCTCCTTTAACAGGGAAGTTGACAAAACTGGAATATAGACTCTCTTTAATATAAATCCTGTTCACTTGCAGGAGAATGTTTATATTTAAATGAACCTCTTTGGAAACCATAAGTGAGTAAGTGTATATCTGGGAAAAGCTCTTCCTCTTTAATGCTCTCCTGCAGAAAAATTTGCAATGAATTTCCCAGCTGACTTGGCAATAATTTCTATGGGAATTCCTCTGGGGTAAGGCCCATGGTAAGGAACGGAGGGGAAGGTTGATGAATTACCTTGGATGTCCCTTCTCTGCTTTGCTACTCTATTGCTTTTCCTGCCATGCTAATGTGGGTGAGACTCCTATCTGACACTCTCCTGTCTTGTATTGTAAAAAAAAAAAAAAAAATAGATATGATCAGTGCTACTCAATACAGTAGCAAAGTACCCAACTTGGAAATACAAAGCAACATGGATGGCTTTTAAAATTATATATCATTTTTATAGTTGATATTAAGCATCTTTCAGCAGTAGCAATCCACAATCAAGGGGGAAAAAAACCTCCCCAGGTTTGCTCTTTTTCATTCTTAGTATGGTCTGTGGCATGTAGTCTCACCAACAAGAGAATTGTGTGTAGTTGGCATGGACTTAGAAACTCATCTGTAAAAGGAGAAGAGTATTTTCCAAACTTTGAATAAAGTGAATTATGGGGAGAACATCTGTAACACAATTCTGATAACTAGTTCCAGGAATTCTGGCTTGCACACAACCTGGTCCTGAATCTGCCTCATGGGTACATAAACTGTGACCATGTTCTGACCCTTTGGATCTGTTTGTATTCCTTTAAGTATTATATTATGCTGACTTTTCAGAACTCAATTCCAGTTTTCAAAAAAACCATAAGCAGTATAATGCCAGTGTTTGTTGCTAGTGGATTTTTCATTCTGTTTTTAATGGGGTGAATCAGACCATGGCAGTGGGATACTCTAGACCTGGTTGTACTAACTCAATTAAGATCCATTTCAGGTCAGGTTGACCTGAATCTATCCTAGATTAGATTTGTGCTGAGCTGAGCCATCATGAAGCAAGTGTGTGCCGGCAGCCGTAGATAGAAGTCTACAAGTTTCTCTTGCTGTTTATTTGAAGGGCTCAGATTAGCTCTTGTTTCTATAGCCTTGTAAAAGAGAGAGAGTGTGTGCACTAGATTGTGGTGTACGTGGGTGCCCAGAAGCTTAAGGGTTACAGGGTTTAATTTAGACAGCCTGATGAGCAGAAAGTATATGCAAAAGCAAACACAAACATGCCTTAGCATAATAAAATAACAGTGTTAAACAGGATTTTTCCTTTTTGTGTTGGAGAAATGGTATCTCTGGAAGTTCTGCAGTTGCACTATTTCTAAAGGTAAAATCACATTCATAAAACAGTAGGTCTATTCATATGTCATATGAGTGACATTGATTTTAGCTGATAGAGGTCTACTTGGATAAGACAGTGAAGGTTTTTATGGAGAATTACTTTTGCCTAGTAAAGATCCTAATTTTTTATTATTTACTGTCTTTTGCTTAAGTCTCCTTAAAGGGGTAAAGATGTTCTTTGCCAGGTAAATAAATATATTCCTATATGCCAAACTCAGACATGGACTAGCTGGAGTGAAAACAGCCTAGAGGGAGAATACTTCTTTGAACCTCTCTTGCAAATGGAGAACAAGGCAATTTAGGTTGAGGTCTATAAAGTCTGCATCAGTAGCAATTTCTGAAAAAAGATTCATTTGAGCAAGTTTGCTTTTTACAATTTTAAAGCATCTAATACAGAATAAGGCTTACTAAGGAGACTGCTGATGCTCTCTTCTTCCTTCTTCATCTCCATATCTCCCCTCTCCAGCATTGAATGGACCTTAGTGTGTTCCCATTTCACAGGATGTGATCACACATCTACAGTCTTCTCCCTCTCTCCCTTCATTTAGATGCTGCTGTGATTAGGTGATGCAATTCTTCTCTGCATGAGAACTGTTTGAGAGATTTTTCCAATGCTTATCTTGTTAGCTTCTCTGCCAATCATGTAAAGAAACTATGCTGCAGTGAGGTAAGACATCTTAGCTTTGCACATCCTCCTTTGTGTAGTGCAGATGTGTCCCACCTCAAATACTGAAATGTGACTTTTTTGCATGAGACTCTCTCTAGAGGAACCAATGTCTTAGCCATAAAAAAATGAAGGAATTGTAGAAAGGCTCTCTTCCATTTCAGTGATCTCATCTAAGCAGTTACTTTTGCAACTCTACTGCTCCAGGGTAAACAGTACTTCTGAATCTTGTCTCCATGCTGCCAGCTTTCATTTAACCTGTTGAACTACAAGTAACTGAGTATGTTTTGCTGACTGCCAACCTGTGAGGTCCTCTGAGTGGAACAGGAAAGAGAGAAGGGTTTTTTTGTGAATCCCTTTTAATATCAGATGAGAGTGATGATTAGATCTGGACATGAGAGAAGCAAGTCCTTGTTAAGGAGGTGCTTCTGTGCCTTGCTAGCAAACTGGTCAGTACTTTGAACTAAGCAGTGAAAAGTCACTTGTGACTTCAACCTAATTTAAATCTGTTCTTAGATGGAAAAAGAACTGTATCCAAATCTGGATAATAGAACACTAAAACATTTATAGCTTGAAGCCAGTTCTAAGTAATGGTTTTTGGGGAAGTTTGGAGGGGGTGGGGAGGTGGGGATGTTCCCCAATAGAAAAACAGTCGATGTTCAAAATGAGGAAGTAACTGCACAGAAGAACCTCAGTGAAAAGGAAGGGGTGGAGGGGAGATGGGGAACAAGGTGTTAACTTCTCCCTACTGGTCTGAAAGCAGATCTCCAAAAGCCTTGTGTACAACAGTCAGGAGCCTTTATGATGCCAAGTGTCCAATTGGCAGGGAAAATCTTAGATCTTAATGCTTTAGGATTGTAATAAGAGTCCCCACATACCTACTCAAAAGAAGTAATTTGCCTCTTGGGCTATGCCTTCATTAATTTCAAAGTCTGTAAAACCTTCATCTAAAGGTTTATTGGAATAAAATTCATTTTACTTACACCCTATCTTCCTAGGGTTTTGATATGGTTCTTCACTACTATTGCATTTTTCCCCATAGCAGTGTTTGAGGCCACTGCACAAATTTTCTGTTTACTGGGCAAGGGCATGTTCAGATCTTTGCTAAAGTAAGTGTAAACAAATTTTGATGTATTCTCAACTCCTTATGAACAAATTCACTGAATAAGAAAACCCATCAAGAATTCTTGGATACCACCTCAGGCTAGGAAAGTCCCACAGTTGCAGACCACAGGAAGTTCTCTGTGAAACTGGCACTGTGTATTTGTCCTGTCCTTGTGCATCTGCTCTTCACCTCTGTTGGAGACAAGGCAGTGCATAACACAGTTCTTTGTCCTGATCTGTTGTGAACTGATATTGGGAAAATCAGGCTGTTTTGTCTGTTTCAGCAGTTATTCAAAAGTGCAAACCATTCCAGCATGGTATGTATATGTTTGCATTTAAATGACCATGGAATCCTGCTACCCCTCCACTTACACTTACCAAAAATATACATATAGTGAATCATCTATTTTGTCCAGATTTAATGGATGAAGTAAAATGATCATCACTTCAAACCATTGCTGAATGAACGCTTGATTTTAAATAAAATACAATCTGTTGGTTTTCAACATTTCTAGGAAAATAACTTATTTTGAGGGGGTGTTGTGTTTATAAAATGTTACAGTTAAAATTCTGTGATCCGAAGATCTGTCATGCAAAGTTTTTTATAGTATTGGGTACACATAACAATGGCGATTTTTAATTTCTTTTTAAAATAGTTTTAATTTAGACTTTTATTCAAGTTACTGCTCTACCTAAAATATCTTCACATGCAACGTTTGGCAAATAAGTTTTCAGAGCAAATATATTTGAAATAGGAAGGGAACACTCCCATGAAATGTTTCTTTTCATCTGGAATGTGCAAGATATCAGCTGGGAAATCAGGTAGGAAGATTTTGATTTAGTGCAGTCAATAGCTACAGATTATCCTGCTGAATGAGTACTTGGACAAATATGGCAATCATTTCCTCTAGTATTAAGGTTTACTTTAATTTACAATATTTTTCCAGTCAGGGTGGAATATGCATATTGGTAGCAATGTTGTATGTCTTGAATTCATGACTAAATGCTAGTCAGTGGGAGATTGTTCCACAAGGATGCAATTGTGTGATGCAAAGAACTGCATTAGACCAGCAAATAATTGTGGTGTATTTCACTGTAATCACAATAATTGAGTTTTTTGTCCTTGTGAGTCAAAACATTGACAGCAACTCAGAAGATGTTTCTAATTTTAACGTTACTGCAATTTGTGTGCTTTGACCATTAACAGTCACGAAAAATAAAAATGTTTTTAGACTGGTTTATTTTCTTTAATAGCCACACTAAAACTGTGCTTCCTTTTTAAAATAAACATTTTTACTATAATGGCAGTTCTGAATCCCATAATGGAAAGTAACTCTATATATTTATATTACATGACACATTCCCTATGTGTAATTCTAAGAGTTTGTATGTGTTAAGAGCTCTCCCTGCAGAGCTAACAAGCTGCCAAATTACATTTCACTGGCCATTAATTGTTTCATTTTAAGGTCAAGTTCTCTGTCCTTTAGGAAAAAAAGAGAAGCAGTGGAGAAGGATCACTTTTGAAGCTTTTTTTGTCTTATATTCTTGACTGTTCTTACTGTATGTTTTGTTCTTCAGAATAACTGAACAAACAGTCAAGTATTGCTAACCTTAAAGTCAAATGCATTAGACTTGGTGGCTTGAATTTAGTCATAGAGAGCTGATTTCTGAGCACATTCACAAGCTGTGGATGGTATCCCCAGCTCTCAAAATGTGTTCAAAATATCTGTGAGCACAAGGATTGTGTCAGATAAGCAAAAGAAACAGAATGAGGCTTCAGTTAAGAGAAAAAGAAGATACTTTTGATGGTTCAAATGAATCAAAATACTTTGCTGTAGAATATTCAGAAACATTATTTTCTTGATATCATCTGAATACACCTTGTCTTGTTAGAGGCTTTCCCAAAGGTATCCAGTTCATATTCCTCCTGGACTAGTTGTGGTAGCATTTGGACCTAATGTATGTGGGAAAAGTAGCTCACTGCTGACAATATATGTCAGCAACTTTGTGTTCTTTCAGCCACCAAGTGTTAATGGCAAATGTAAACTACTGTGGCAGAATTTGAGCTACTCTGCAGAAAGCTGTGACTGCAGATATGCTCAGTTATTGAAATGTTTAATGCAAGACTATGTAGTATTAAGCTAGTAAACCTGCAAAGAAAGAGGAAAAAGGAGAGGAAGGACATATAGGGATTTCTTGTTTATCATAAAGTTGAGTTGGCGACATAAAAATGTTCAAATATATCTCAAGACAATTTTTTTGCTAGGAGATATTTGAGGAGATGAGGTACTGTCTTCACTTGAACAAGGATAACCTCAAGGGCTGGAAGATAGGTAGGCACTTTGCTTTGGACAAATGTTCTTTTTCCTATTGATGTCACTTAATGTATTTTTCCTGCTGTCACAATCCTGTTACCACCACAATCCTGTTACGGCCACATGGCACAACTTAATAGCTGAACTGTATCTTCTGTGCAATTAGCTCTGTGTGCTTCTCAGATTGCTGCTTTTCCCAGCTAACCAGGAAAATCTGTTTTCCAACCTCTTTGCCAGACCTTACTCCTTATTACTGTGCTTATCAACCACACGCATTTGACGGAGTTTGGAAGCCTACTGGTTTTGTGCGTTTAGGAGAAATAGCTTTCATAAGAAAAAAGGCATTACTTTTTTTTTTCAGGAACAGAGGCAAGAGAGAAGAAATGTTAAAACAGAGATGTCAATGTTTCACTTCTATATCCACATAGGAACCTGGGAAGGGCTAGCTACCTGAGCTACACATGTATAGAGCCTGTATCTTAGGAGCTGGAAGATTTCAATGTGAGAATGAGAAACCTCTCTAGGGTTCAGTTGTAGGCATCTGTTTCTCTGGTATCCTTGTCTTTGGGGCCTTATAGGCTGTTTGTCTCAGTAAGATGAAGAACAAAAGACCGTGAAGGTAAATTTTGTTGTAAAAAGTAGAGGCTCTGAGGGCATGTTATGCATAAGCATGGGTAAAGGTATCTGACTGGTAGAGTTGTACATACTCCTGAAATGCCATTTCCTTTGTCTTGTGAAAGGCAAGGAGTCCAGAAGGAAGCATCCAGGCAGTTGGACTACTGGTAGGAAATATTCATATTACTGTCTAGCATGTACTACGACTAACTCATGATAGCAAAATGACTATAACTGACTTGCAGATAGCTGTATTTAGCACTGAAAATATGAAAAAAAAACAAAACAAAAAAACATTTGACATTTTTTGAGGGGGAACAAATTTTGGCTTGCTATTCTGACATGGTACTGAAAACAGCTTCCTCTAGATTTTTGTTGTGGGTCATTCCAATGTGGAAAATGGAAAAACAGTCCTGGGCATAATACAACCAGAAATGTAGAAGTTCAAATAGCTAAATTAGTAGCTCTCCTTTGTCACTTAGCTCTATGTTTTCATGGTTTTAGTTGATCATTAATGTTTTTATTACAGCAAAATAAATAGACAGTTTAAAATAATTAATTTGCTCAGATTAAATTGGCCAAGGAAAATCCTTTCTTAACTTAATGCTTTTGAAAGGGAGTGAACTGACTACAATGGAAATCATAGCTTGCTATCTGAACAGATAGCACGTGGCACCAACAGTGCATGCTTCTCTACTATGCTCTATTAATCTCAAGTTCTCTTTTGACAGGTCATATCTGTGTATGAGGAGGTACTTATAACTCTTTGTGCAATTGGTCTCTGACCACTTTTCTGAATCTATCAACAAACCTGCTTGTCAGTTAATGCCAAACATTACACAGG
>NW_010301501.1:96160-105511 GCF_000700745.2 Antrostomus carolinensis
TTACAAAATATTCAGCTAAATATTCTGAGCCAATATGTTTAATTAAAGAAAATAAGTTGGTTTTGTGCTGGATGTACTTTTTCTTAAGTAGATCTATATTTATGTTACCACAGAAAAATTTTGGTTGGGGTATTTTTGTGAATATGTTGAATCGTTCTTATTTACTAGGTCTTAAAATTATGTTCAGGCAGTTGAGTAGGTAAAAGCATCTTCATATGCATTCACAAGTATGTTTAATTGTTTTTCTCTGCATGTTTTTCAGTACTGCATGCTTTTGTGACTTTGAATTATGTGTTGGTATTCATTTATATCTCCATGCTGTCCTATTAGAAATGTAATGAGTGATTATGGTTCCAGGGGGTGTAAGTCAGTATGTAATTTGGCCTGCAGGCTTATCTAAACAAAAGAATGTACAACAAATAAAGTCAGCATTAGTGCATTTTGAGTGCTGATTGTTTCAAATCAGATACACAGGAAACCAGATGTTGAAGTTTATCTAAAACACTTGTGGCCGAACACATAACTAAGTACAGCAGCAATAGTATATGGCACTTATTGCATATACTTAGCAATGTTTGCAGTAAATATAAACTTATTCTTATTCCTCAATTCACTTTTTCAGATGTTCTTTTATTTCTATTCTGCTGGCAAACTACTCTTTAATTCATTATGGTCTAATTCTGCAGGTCTTCTAGGAACAAAATCAAATTCAGGGAGAATGTACAAGAATTGCAGTATCAGCCATGTCTCCAATGACAATAAATTTAGATGCCTAAAATTAGGTACATAAAGTGGATTGGCTTTTTTAACTGTACTGGGCACTAGTAGCTCTGAGAGTTGTATATGGGACAATCTGAGTATTTGGCATTTGTAGATGGCTTACATTTAACTACCTAGTAAGGATTTAAAATCCCAGCTTCAAATACTCTTTTTTTAAAAATTTTTTTACAAAAAAATAAAATTAAAATAGCTCTGTCTTATTTAGGCTAGCACTGAATAAGACTAGTTCCTTCTTAAAGATGAGAGGCAAATAGATTTGTAAATATCTAGGCTCCAAACCTCTTTGCCTCTAAACTTAAAAATAACTGCATTTTGGGCAGTGGCATGTTACGAGTTCCTACCACAAGAAAGAAATCAAGAAATAACGCTGTGATCTCAAAGCTAGTTCCTTCCTGTGGATAAAGGAAGAAGAGTCATCTTGAGGACTTTCTGTCAAGGTGCAGCCTTATCTATAAAAGTAAATAAATCATATATTTACTTCGTAGACATTTCTTGCATTGAGTAGTGCAGCCCGATGTTACAAGAGCAAGTGTTTTAACAACTTTTGATCTGAAAATTGGTAGGCAGTTAACTGATAACGTCATCTTTTAGGCTGGATTGATCACACCTACCTTGCACACTGAGTCAAGATAGGTGCATTATAAGTATAATGCTGTTGTCTGAGACTGGACTGACAGTCATTCTTCAGAGATGCCTCCTTATCCTTTCCTCCATTAACTGTAAAGAAAGCAGAGGTTTTTAGCTGATATGTGCCACAGAGTTGGAATGAACAAAAATGAAGAGGTTTTCCTTTTTTCATAGTGCTATGTCACCCCTAATGCATATGGTGCACATACAGTCTTTTAAACTAATAATTACCAAGGAAATAGTTTAATCAAACAGTGAAATGTTCTGTCAATTAGGTGTGCAGAACAGATGTTTTTTAAGTGCATATGAAATTTAACTAAATCTTACTGAATGTGTCTCATACTGGAAAACTTGTTTTAGGCCCCTTAAAAAAAATCTAGACAGTTGGTGTCACTGTAAATAAGCTGATAAACTTGCTCCGTTTCCCATTGTTAAACATGTAATTAAATTTACAGATTAACTTTATTTTTATCTTTATTTTAATATTTCATTTGATTTTGTTAACAAATAAAAGTTTTATTATAATGTGGGCTTGACGTCATAATAATCTGGATGATGTGCCTGATCCAAGCAAGTTAATAAAAAAAAAATATTAAGAGCATATTTTCATTTTAACTGTGTATATAATCAAGAAGCCAGTTATGGATTTACTGTTTCTGTTGTCAGTTTACTATTCATTCTAACTTTTTGCTAAGCATATAATAGCGATAAAAAGGCATAGCACAAAATATCTTGTTACTTTTCTTTCACAGGTTATTTCATTTAAGAGTTATTCTATATAGGATAAATTTTCTAGCACAAAGTCATCCTTGTCCTAAGAAAGAAAAAGAGTAATTAAAGTGGATGAAAGGGATTAAAAGACAATGTCACTGAAGGAAAAAAATGTAATTTGCTTTTGGTCTCTTAGTCCTGTTTTCTTGTAATGTACTGTTTTAAAAACAACCAAACAACCAAAACCCCCAGACAAACAGAAAAGCCTGCATCCTACTTTCATTTACCAGAGGAGACCTTGTCCTCATCAGTGTACTCTACATGTTAATCTTTTTATGCTTTGAACATCAGTTTAGCTTAATTTAGCTTAACTTTTATGTCCCATGTGGATGTTCTCCAGCCCTGTTTTCAGATGCAGCTCCACAGCTTTCCTGGTCATCTTTATCCATCTGCTCTGTATGCTTCCCCTGTCACCAGGCACTTGGAATTGTCTTCATGCAATCTATTACTTCATAAACTGAGGAATAAATGTCCATGCAACAGGAACTGTTTTATATTAAATTGTATCAAATTTACCATCCATTTCTATCAATGTGCCCATTTTTTCTGTGTTTAATTTGCTAAATATCTCATTTCGTTCAAGTTCTTTAGTGTTTGTATTCCTGGGAGTAGCAACTGCAGATACCCTTCTGTATAGCATAAGCAGCCACTGCAATTCTCTGCGGACTTTTGTAAGGTAGACTGTGTGGGAGTGGTATGAATTATCTTTAAATTTGCATTTGGGTTTTTTGGTGAATGTAAAAAAAAAACAAAAAAACCCAACTTCCTAATAAAACCAATACATTGGAATTACTCCCAATAGAAAAAGCCTGCTTTTTCATTTTTTTTCACCTTCTTTATCTGAGAAGAGAATAGAGCAAAGTCTTCCTGGTTACTTTGTCCTGGTTTTGGTAGGCATTGCCTATTTGAGTATGACCATGGTAATGGGAACCATGTGAAATCACATTTTCTACTGCACTTGTAAACTGCGAGTTCACTTTTTCCTCATGCTACAAAAACAGAACTTAGTGTAATATACATAAGGAATATAAGGTTACATAAAGCTAAACAGCATTAAAAAATATCTCTGGGCTACATTTGGATGCATTGATTTTATGTTCTCGCCATTTGCAAACCTGACACTGAAGAAAAAAATACAGGTATATGAAGCTTAGCTTTCCTTTTGCTCTTTCATTTAATGAGTTGATCTATTTCATGGATTCCTAGGTCTATGGCATTCATCGGTAATTGTTGTACTGTGGTAGATCATATTCTGTATTTTCAACTTGCTGCTTTCAACTGTTCAGAAAATATTACATATTTTACAACTGAATAAGTACAGCTTTTTCCTATTGTGAGTAAGTAGCACATAGAAATTAAGGATAGCTTCTTTTCTTTCCCCTTCATATTTCTTTGCCTTCCCTCCTTGCTACTTTGCAACAACAAAAATTAGGCATTCATTTCCATAAAGTCATTTTGGAAAAGGAAAGCTTATTAAAATAAATACAGAGAGGGAAAATACAGTTGTTCTGGCTTGAGCTGCAGGTGTTACAAACTTCCCATATGTAGTAGCTGGACCTTACAACTTTGAGATTTATTTCTGGAAAACATCACTGCCATGTGTTGAATGTATTGTAATGCTCCACATTGCCTCAAAATGAAAGCATTATCATGAATTATTATTATGAATTACTTCATTGCTCAGAAGCTCATGGCTTCTTGACGTTCAAAAATATTTTTGTTCCTTGTTGTGTGATTTTGGGTATTTTGATTTATGACTGAATGTTGCTGTCTAAATGAGTTTTGGAAGTTCACTCAGGGAAAATGACAATTACTTTTGAAACTGGGTTGGTTCCAGAAAGAGAGTTTCACATAAGAAGGTCCCCTTAAGGACAGAAAATATTTAGAACAGAGGACAAGTTACTTGCATTTACCACTGCCATTAACGTTTGGAGATGTGGACTAAAAAACATTATTAATGAATTAATATTTTAAAGCTGGAACACAACATAATTAACGGGTGGTTAAGGGCATAAAGGGATTTAGTATGAAATAGAGTTTATTGTTAGGGTTACAAGGATAAAACAGGTATTCTCGTGTGGTGGCTTAATATGTCACAAAACATGAACCTGAGCTTACTCTAAATTGAGTCAAGTGTCTCTGAAAGTAGTAGGGAATCTTATAATATCACCACCCAAATATTATGAGCCTCAAAACTGTGATTTCTGCTTTAACTTGATGCTTAAGAGCAACACTTCAAAGAGAAGCTCCTTGTAATACTTGTGTAGACTAGAGGCAAGTTTTTGAGATAAATCTGCTCTGTAGCCAAGCTGACAAAATTGGTCTGTCCCCAGATCTGACGATCTGGAAAGTGTGGGAGAGGAGAGGGGAATCAGGGAGGCAATCTTTTAAACATGACCCAAATACTTTGTTTTATGGAGCAAAGTGCACAGCCTCGATTCAAATAATAAAATGGACTATGGAGTATAAGTTACAGAACTCCTGTTTGTAGAAAGTACATAATCACACCATCGTCTTTTTCAAAATTCTTTTAGGAATGGAATGTACGTGTACTACTTGTGGGATGAAACTCTCACAGATAATCATAGCAAAGTGTTCATCAAACCCAGAAAATTTGGTAACCAAGTACTGATTGAGGACATTAAGCCCAGGATTATACTCTACATGTCTCTGCAGAAGGTCCATAGTCAGAGAATCGGGGCTTCAAGGTGCACCCTGCAGTTACAGCAGAGCTGCTCTGCAGAGCTCAACACAGCACCTGCAAATGGAAATAATGGGAAAGTGAAGGTTTCAGAACTAGTATGCTATTATTGTCCCTCTTTTCACATAACTGGTATGTTATGCAGCAAAGATCATTGTAGTAGTGAAAACTTTCTCAGAAAAGGAATTGGCAAACCAAATGGAAACAATTAGGGTTTTGTGTGTGGCTTTCTAAGAACCTATGAATACAGATTGCAAACAGCAGTGTGATGAGACAGAGATAAGTTTGATAAGGCAACATGGACCAAACTTTTAAAATAACAAAATATGCATTTCTTGTGATGAGAAGTAGGATTATTTTAGTAATTTTACTATCCATCCTGTGCTATAAAGGAGACAAAACCCCATGAATTAATTAGGTCTTTCTTTTGCCATTTCAGCAGTCCACTGTGTAGTAGGAATTGATAGAAATACAGTGTTTCCCTTTTAATTTGGTTATGCATGGTGACTTAACTCTACCTTTGGCCAACTCCCAAATTCAGCTAGGTTTCTGTAAGGAGAACCTTACCGGAGCTGAAGCCAAAACTCCCCAAGTTTAATTTTGCAGATGTGATCATGTATGATGTTACTTTTTTAGAGACTGAAGGAGCCTGTTCCAGACCTGTGTGTGCTTCCAAAAGCAATACTTCAAATCTTTGTTCTATGTATCACAAAACTGTCCAGAAATAAGGCTACATATTTCTCTTACAGGAAAAATATCTTATCAGAACAAGTGTAGAACTGGCATGTCTCACAAAATAAAGTCCCTCTAGAGCAACTAAAGTGTTTCAGTACTGCTGGAAGAACACAGAAGTTTGTGTTCCCAGTACTAGAAAGATTTGGTTTTCCCCTGGAAACATAGTTTAATTGTGATTAAATGCAGCAGAGGTAAATAAAGTATACTTTGTAATTTTATGTCCTTTAGTAGTGTTCGGTTTATGCAATTTTATAATTATATTCCATAGACTTCCCTTTTACTGCTTGCCATTTATGCTATGGCTCTTCCAATAGTAAGCTGTGATATTGTATGCTTTTTAGTATTTAGCCTGAATGTAGTCCAGCCAAAGTGGTGCTGTAGAATTAACTTGAGCTTTCAACAGTTTAGTTTCCTAGGAGGCAAGCTTTCTCATTTCTGTCACGTGTTGTTTTTTTTTTATCTTACCTGTCACAGCATATGCAAGTTCACACTACTTAGTCTTTTACTTGTTTTGTCTGACACTTAATTTTAGTGACCACCCCCCCCCCTCAAAAAAAAAAAAAAAAGTTATTTTCTCCCTTGAATATGTATGCATCTTGCTGTGCATTTTCCAAGTGAGGCTCTGCCAGCTGATAACTGTATGGCCAAGCTTTCAAGAATGATCAGAATTAAAATAGATAGGCAGCTTCCTTAGAAACTGTTAGGATGACTAGTAGTCATGAAAAAATAAAAGCTCTTTCAGATCACAGCAATTGAAGCTAGATGTCCTTCATAGCTTTTGAACAACATAAATACAGGAAAGGTATTGAAAAGACCTTAAAGCAGAAATTGCTCATGAATATTGATACAATTGAACTTAGAAAGGCAGGTACATGTATACTTCATGTTTATAGTGGTAGAAGTTAGCCCTGTACCTGATAGAAATAAGTACTGGGGCTAGAGCGTTTTAAAACATAATCAACTTTCATCAGTTATAGGACTAGCTGCACTTCTCTGTTTCTTTTGCAATCTGTGATTGAACTCCTTTATTTATTGACCATCATATGTCTTCCCAATTTGTAATGAAATTTGTAGCTTTCTTATGGTTGGAACATAAGCTGAGCTACACTGCACCTTTGTATCAGTCATGGTTACCCTGCTGAGGCTCTTCCCTGGTCTATGAGAAAATTTTTGAACACTGGTGAATATAGTGACCAAATAGAATACTTGAAACAAAACTGCTGTTTATGTGATAATAGCAAAAAATATTAAAGAAAGATTTTAGAGGAATTAAGGTATAAATAGTATTAACTATGGAAGTCAGATTGTTTCTATCTGTTGTCATGCCCACATTTGAAATTGTGGGTATGGTGAGTTATGGAGAGATAGTCCTCAAGAAGAAAAGACTTTCTTGTAAGAGCGTCCTGTGTATTTGAACTATATATATGCACATATATATTTTTTGTATGGCATATATTCTAAGCATCAACTTCACTGATTCTAACAAAAAAGAATGCCATGTGTTATATTAGAGCCATTTATTTACTGTACAATATCTTAAGCAAGAGAAAAAGCTTGTATATATTGTCTCCCTAATGTATTATTATTTATTTGAATTATTTGTGCAGTGAAAAGACGTTTAGATGGAAATACCCAAGAAATGTCACGGGCCAACAGCTTCACTGATTACATTGACCTTATGTCAGAAGAGTCGCCACTGCCAGCTGTATCCGATGTGGCACAGTAAGTGGAAAAACTTTTTAACTGGTAATATAAATGCTTGTTAATGGTGAGGGACACTTACCATTGAATAAAAGTATTATTCTTTGGCTGGTTGCACTTGAAGTGATTGTAAGTTTGATCTTATTTAACTGCATGTGAACATTTCTACAAAATGCAAGTTTAAGTTTAATGGCAGTAGTCAGACACTTGGAAAGAGAAGTTTTGCCCTGTGGTGGGTAGCTTGCAGTCTCGATGTCTTTGTTGTTTTACTTTAAGGCAGCTGACACGATTCCTGAGATTGTTTTATGGGTAAGTTTATACTTTGTAGAATCTTCTGAATCTGTTTGAGTTCTAGTAGTGCTCCTAATATGAATAATGTATAAATTGATTGGAAACATAAATGAAATAATCATTTACAGATACAGGCTGAAAATGAAGGCTGCATTATGTATAGTTGGTACACTTCTAAGGAAATGATATTCCAAAAATATGAAAATAAAATTATTAAAGAGATAGAGCTGGTGTCTGCATTAACTGGGACAGAAAGTCCCTCTTATCAGTGAGTTCACTGCAACTGGTGAATGATCTCTCATGTTGCTTGTATTTTGTATTTAGTTTATTTAGCAAATTTCTGTTTCTTGAAATAAGCATAATAGTACCTTCACGCAGGATGCCTCCATATTGTGTTTTGACAGAATCTTGAGTAAAATTGATGCTTTTGTCCTCTAATGTACAATTCCAGTGTTGGGGATGGGGATTTTGGAGTAAATGTCAAATGTGAAGCAGAGCATTAAAGTATACAACAAGGCCTAGGTGGACCAGAGCATCTGGGTATCATACCAAGGCTTTATCTTACATACAGAAATGGATACAAAGAATGCTGGTGAATAGAACTCTTGAGTTAGCAGTGATATATGGCCTAAAGGTATGGTACAGCTGGCTTAAGCTCATTAAGGTCTAACCAATTGATGTGAATGTCAGGTGCATATAAATAGAATGATCTTGCAACTAAATATTGACAAATTAATTATTATTAAATTCTAAGAGGTGTAAATTTTAGCTTCTGAATATTTGTAACAAACTTTGGATTGTTACAAATCCAAAGTTCAAAAGTTAAAGATGTAATATAAAGTTGCAGAGATACTATGTAAAAAATAAGCCAAAATATCATTTAATGTAGCTTTATGCTTCTAAATTCAAGCATGCCAGTTTTCACCTTTATCTCATTTTGTGTGTGTGTAATTCTACTTAGTAGAATGCTTTCATTTAAGAGTTGTCCCAATTCTTCAGTAGAAATGTAGTATCTCATTATTCAAATTGTGAACTTTCTTGGACAAGCTAAGAACATCATGTATTTATTGATCTTGGTTTTAAATTGCCATTTCTAATGCCAACAATAAGATATTAACGTTGTATTTGCCCAATAGGCATACGCCTTCTGCATGAATATTAGATATACTTAGTGTGATTATTTGTCTTGTCTTTTAGCAGAAATATAAGCAGGTAAGTCTTAATGCATACTGTACTTGCTTTGATGTGTGAGCTTTCCAAAACAGCATGGCTCTTGCTTTACACACAGTAATGTGATGCCCAGTGGTAGGACAAGGGGCAATGGATGTAAGCTGGAACACAGGAGGTTCAACTTAAACTTCAGAAGAAACTTCTTTACGGTGAGGGTAACAGAGCACTGGAACAGGCTGCCCAGGGAGGTTGTGGAGTCTCCTTCTCTGGAGACATTCAACACCCGCCTGGACGCCTTCCTGTGTAATTTTGTTTAGGTTCCTGCTCCGGCAGGGGGATTGGACTAGATGATCTTTTGAGGTCCCTTCCAATCCCTAATATTCTGGGATTCTGTGAATGTGTTCCCTGCACTAGTGTGCCTTGGAATTTGTGATGGAGAAATATTTTTTCTATTAAAAGTTCCACTTTTATTCTGCTTGTTTACCTGGTTAGAATAAACAGTTATTCTGGGTGTTCATGTAGGCATTGTTTCATGCTCTGGAGTTATGTAGTAGTTAGATTCTGCCTGCCCCCCC
>NW_010301501.1:105546-149368 GCF_000700745.2 Antrostomus carolinensis
GACTTAATGGAAAGTGGTTTTATCTCATTTGGTAATAATATGCATTTGATAACCACTGTGGCAGTCTTCATCCTAGAGTCACAATGCAGTCAATGAATTAGAAAAAAATTATTCCAAGGGTAAAATTCAGCCAAAGGTGTTTATATAGGCAATGACCTTTCTCAGTTTGTCAAGTAAGTTAAAACATGGCATTTGTGTAACAGTTAATGATAGTGTGCTACAATGACGACAGTTTCACATGGAGCACTTTGTAAAGTCCATCCTGACTTTTTCAATCTGCCCAAAGGCAAAGTTTTCCTTGCCTCCACCAAGTGTTATGAGTTACATAATCAATCTCGCAATATACCTTTATTCCAAAGCTAGTGACTGGTCATTTTTTAAGCTTTGTAAACTGCTCTGTTGTTTATTAAACATGAAATGTCAGGTCTACAACCATAATGTTTTAAGGGTTTGTTTGGTTTTGGTTTGGGTTTTTTTGGTGTTTTGTTTTGTTTTGTTGTTTGGTTTTTGGTTTTTTTTTTCTGTAATATGAGCAGTAGATTCTTCCAAAATCCTCTCTGCTAGACAGATGACATGGAGGGATGTTCTCTGATGACAGTAACATTTCCTTTTGGCCATACTGTCTTCAAGACACCATTGTGTGGCAAGAGAGATACTGTCCAGGAGAAAAGAGTTCCTACCCTTGAGCTATGCTACCTTGGACAGACCTCTGTTGCACCAATCTGCACATGTGCATTAGTCTCACAGTGACTACAGTGGTTGCTCAGCAAGACCTATCAGGCTGGCTGGAAACTGGTGGTACTCCTTTTTACAAATCCGTCCTGAGTGAAAGCAGAACAGTTCAGTGGGTTGCAGCACTGTCCATGTTTCAGTGGTTAATACATCCAGTATTTGATTTCTGATGTTAGTGATCCATGCAAGCTTAGAGAAGGTGTACTGTCCTGTTAGAAGGTGTCAATAAAACCAAAATCAAATAGCAGGCTTGCAAATTGAGCTTAGGATACCTTTCTGTAGAAATATAACTGCTTTGGATCATTTAGATAGTTGGAATGATGTTTGTTTCCAGCGATCTGAGAAAAAATGTGGAAATATGCAGCCTCCTGAGGTGGGAACAAGAGCATCATATTAATGATATTCATGCTCTGTGGTTGGCTGAAGTTCTTGCTGAATATCTCTGGCCCAGGTTCTCAGGGGTAAATATCTCATGTGTTTGCTGGCCTGAGTGGAGCTATGTTATTTTTTACTGGCCGCTTCTGAGGTATCCAAATTTGAATAAGAATGAAATTGTTAGAGATTTATCAAATCTGACAGATGAAATAAATATGTTAATTTCAATCAGCTGATGAGTAGTTCTGTATTTAACAATAAATGCTTAGACTACATTATTGCCTGATGTACCTACCAAGTTTTCAAATACTCTGCTGAGCGGTCAGAAGGTGACTCCATCAGTGCATAGAGAGACTGCAAAATGATGTTTTGTCTGTGTTTTGAAACCTATAAAAAACCCAACAATTTTATTTGACTCATTACAGCACATTTGCTTGGTCCATAGGTTTAGTCTTCTACATATATTGGTAACAGTATCTAAATGCAGTTATACGTTAGGGACGGTTTTGAGTTCTAAATCTTGAGAATATTCTAGAGCTGGAAAGTTCCTTTTTATCACTTTGCTCTTTCTTCTTAACCTCAGCACTTTCTTTATATCACCTGACTTTTTTTGATGGAAGATGTAAAATCAAACAATTTGAAGATGAATCCTTCATCTAACTTGAAGCCCCTCTTTCTTCCTAATTTCCTACTGTATGTACACAGATGTTCTGACAGAAGGACATAGGACCTGGTGTAGAATTAGGCCTGCTTGTAAAAAATAATATGTGGCAAATTCCTGTATCTCCATAACAGACTGTTTACTAATGAAAGGCAAGAGTTTACCCTAAATGGCACTGAGTAAGCAAGTGGTAGGCCATGATTTCTGCCTGGTTTTGTTAGGTTTTGTCTCCTATCTGATGTTGGCAGGACTGTTTTATTTGTCTGATGTAGCTTATCATATATCACAAGTTCTTTGAAGAAAGAGCTGATACTGTTGAGGTCTGTAAAACAAGAAAGCTGTAAGCTTGCTAATTCTTGATCTGTGTCCATAAGCAACAAAAATGCAAATAAAACCTCTCAAAGTGCATATGAATTTGGTAAGTGACAAAAGGAAGAAAGGAGGAGAAATACAATCAGAATTGAGGGCAGGGGCAAACCTTAGTGTATTTTTTATCTTCCTACTCTGAACTTTTAAGGCTAGCCACTCCCAACAGCTGGTTCAAACCAGAAATTATAGTTGAGATATTATTTACCTGTGTTAAGTGAAACAGCCTTTGGGGATGGGTGTGCAGCTTGATTGACAAGCAAGATGGTCAGCTACAAGCCCTGTAGACCTGCACTAACATACTCTTGCAGTATCAAAACCCACTCTTGAGTAAGAAGAAGAAACAATACCAGTTAATGGTGGGCACAAGTGAGCAGCTTGCTGAGGTCCTCTATAAATAGAAACAAACATGTGGGTCTCAGAAGGGAGAGAGCTGCCTACAAGGAATGGTTACAGGACTAGGGAAGCCCTGTAAGTTACCTCTGGTTAAAGGATGTGCAGCCATAAGGCTGCAGCCTGTGGCAACTGAGAGTTCATTTGTCTGGGAAGGAACCCTCCCCAGAAGGACAAAACTAAACAGTGATACAAACCAGCACTGCTAGTGAGATAAAGCCTGTAGGGAGACATGTGACCTGAGACATTGGAGTTGGTGTGGAAGTTGCTGAGGCATCCTATTTCAGATGGCCTAGAGTTGTCTACTTGTTCCTTTTCATTTTCTCTGGTATGCTCCAGTCTTTACAGAGAAATCATCTGTTGCTCCATGATTTCATGTTTTGAACCACATGTAACGTAGAGGAGGCAGGGGGTATTAACTTGTGTACCCTGCCACTGACTGGAGTTGTCACATGAAATAAATTCACGGCTTATTGATCATCCAAGGGGGAAAGGAGATTCTGGAAAGGAAGGAGCAGAAGTTCTGCCACATTCAGAGACTTGGTATACTTTACTAAGGAGCAGTGAGCATCTTCTGTGAAGGAGGCAAGTATCTGCTATATATGATTTGCTTTTTTGCTAGCATTGTTCCTATGCTGAATTGTGTAAATGGTGTTTGTCTCTTTCTGGATTTCCTGGTTGCACTGTAGTTTCGTAAGAGTAGAGGAGACCACTGAACATAACTGTAAGCCTTTTTTTTTTTTTTTTTATCTCCTGCTGGTCCTATTGTTACTCAGATTATGATGACAACAACCCTTGGCCATGAAAATATTATCTATCATACACACCAGAGTTAACATTCCAGCAGGAAAGAGAGAATTTGGTCAATAGACTGTATTGAAAGATTATACCAACCTGGTCCCAGATAGCACAGTCTCAGGAAAAAGATACACAGCACCAACTTTAGAAGCAGACATCCTGTTTTTGTTTTTGAGAGTTCTGTGGTTTAAAGCTGTGGTGTTTAAAGCTCTTTACGATGTAAGGAAAAGCAAAAGTTAGAAATTCTATATGTCAGCATGGTTAAAGCAACTGTGGTTAAGTACACATTTTGTAGCTCACTAAGGTCATGTAAAGGTAAATGTCAGTTGGTCTCTTAGCAGAAC
This sequence comes from Antrostomus carolinensis, assembly GCF_000700745.2. Taxonomy (NCBI): domain Eukaryota; kingdom Metazoa; phylum Chordata; class Aves; order Caprimulgiformes; family Caprimulgidae; genus Antrostomus; species Antrostomus carolinensis. The sequence goes on from NW_010301501.1 coordinate 109,216, forward strand.
TCAGTGTAATGCTGCAGTCATCACCACAGCTCTCTTGGGAGGAAACCTTTAGAAGGTGAGATCCACATACAATGACCATTGTCAGTGGTAACTGCCATCAGCTGAACAGCTGTAGTAATAACTCTTCAGCTGGAACAGGCTGCCAGGGAAGTGATAGCTACACCTGTTCCCCATGGGAAAGTGGGCTCTTAATTACTTTTCATGGGTTGAGAGCGAGACCAACAGTTGCTCTTCTTTCTGAGGCCTTGTCCACAACAGAGTCAAATCATGCTAAGGAACTGTGTGTTTAATACAGTTCTGGCTTAAACAATTCTATGCAAAAGTTTAGAAAGCATTTATGTACTTCTGTTACATTCCTATGTATTAATCTGTGTCATGTGGATGTGAAAACGGTTCGCTATTTCAGTTTGAGGTCTTAAAAAGGTGAGATAGAAGCAAGAGATCTGAAAGTGGAAGTGACCAGATATCCACCATTCCCACCTCCAATTTTTTTCTTTTAAGCTCATAGCGTGAAAAACAGCTCTTAGATTGTACGAGGAAGATCTTATCTGCAAAGTGATTAGCAGAGCAAGCCAGCATTAGTATGTGGTTATTGCACAATGCAAGGAAATGGGAATATCTGCTTAAAAAGAAAAAAAAAAAAGGAAATGGCTGATTGACATAAGCAATATAAGAACGCTGAGGAGGGGTGGAAAGATATATCTGAGGTAGGCAATGGCTGCAAAACCTCGAGGCCTACAATGTAGCACTTCCTTCTAGCAGGGGAAGCTGAGACTGTGGGTCAGAATGCCTTGCTCTGTGTCATCATTAGTGAATCCTGATACAAAAGGAGTATCACAAATAAATTTTCAATGAGGAACAGAATGTTCTGTGAGGATTGAGGCCTAATGAGGCAGAGAAGTTATTCTTGTCATTGGTGTTTGTGCTCACTCGAGGCTGCCTGGAAGAACAGAGCACCAAAGCTGTTCCCCACTTCATCAGAACTGGGGTCTACAGAGATTGAGGGGAGGACACTTGGCACTGCTGTTCATGCATGGTTAACAGTGGTGGAAAATCCCACCGTTGTTAGTAAACCATGTGACTATAGCCAAAAGATGCTTCATGATTAGTCTTGGCATCTAGCTTTTCTCCTTAAAAACAAGTGTAGGCATGGTGCTGTTTGGTGGTGGGTTTTCTTGTTGTTTGTTTGTGTTTTTCCTAGTGGAAGTAGTCTATCACAGGACTGACAGATATGAAATACGACTAGTTTCCTCCATTGCTCACTAACACAGAAATTTTATACAAAGTGAATGGAACAAAATGTAAAACTTACACTAGGTCTTAAAGTTTATATTAGATGTGCTCAAGTAAAATTGTGCTATATGCTCCTTCTGAAATTATTGGTCAGCACTTGAAAAAAGGGATGTTAAATCCATTTTTCAGCTCTGTTTCAGACTTCAAGTTCCCTCCACCTGTAGATGGCAGTGAAGGTTTTATCAGGGACTTAATGTTTTTATGTCCTTTGGTTCTGCTTGAAAAATCTAAGTGTACAGCTCTTGGCACAAAACCTATTTTCAATCTTTCTATGGTTTTGGTCTATCTGTGCAAACACAATTTATCTTCGTATTTTTATCATAACTTATTCCTATAACTTTTTGCTTTTAGTATTATTAAATAAACAGTTCACCTCATCACCAGCATCCATCACAGTGAATTTTGTTAGATCTGGTAATTAGATAGTAATCTTGTATAGGATAATTGAATCTACTGAAAGCTCATTAATAATGCTTTTATTACTAAGGTAGGGACAGCTAGGGTCCTATCAGCTAGATTTATTGTACCACCTGTTGTCCTTTTGCACATGTGAATGGATTATTTTAAAATACTGCTGTTCATAACTTTTGAAAGCATGATCAAGCATTTGATGTATCATGTAAGGTTGTCCATATTGTCACTGAGCTAATATAGGTATCGGAGAAAGTTGTGAAGCAACACTGGCCATCAACTAGCTAGTGAAGGAAATGGTATTATAAGAGTTAACATCATCCAAAAGGAGTGCATTGGCCAAATGACAGCACCAGGGTTGGTCAGAGTACAGAATATTCCTGAAGATGTTACAGTTTGCCTACCATCAGCACATTTACATTTCATCCATGTTTTTGAAACAAACATAAAATGAAGTGAGAGGTGAAAAATTAGTAGCGGGCAACCCACAGTAACATGAAGGGAGGGAATTTATATGTATGTGTGTGTGTATATATATATATATCTATATATCTATCTTGTTTCAGTCTTTCTCATTGTGCTCTTGTCTCTTGAAGCTTATTAATCCTCACTGCCAGGTACATCTAATATAGGTAGTACTGATGCAACTAATTCTGTCCACTGCACTCAAAAGCATTATTAATTACTTTAAACAGAAATTTAGATGAAGGTCTGTCATTTCTGAACTGAAAAAGGTAAAGTAGTGAAAAATCCAACAGACGGTAGTAAATGCTAATCTAGTTGTATGCTTTTTACCATTATAAGGCCTCCTGTTAGGTTACACTTTTTAGTACCACCTATTTTTGTATTGTCACCTCTAATTTCAAACTCTTTCAAAAAGCTGCTTCAGGATTTATTTCAGGACCCCAAGTATTTTTATTACAATGTAATATGAAAGCAGGGCTGGCATTAGTATAAATTGGTGCTATTATGTAGTAACCTTTTCTAAGAATTTGACACTGCTTCTGAGGTTTTCTTGGAGAGTTTTTTCATCTTTAATTTGAAGAGTAACTTTTCAGTTTTTGTTTTTTAAGTGAGGGCATTTGGCCAGTGGAGGGCACTGCACTATAACACAACAAGAAACTGAAACACCCGTTTCAGTTTTCGAAATCTGATTTGTCATTTCAACAAACTTACGTATAAACTTAATTTATAAGCATCTGAATTTCCCCAATGTTAAATTGGCAAGTTGCCACACTAAGGAAAAATGTTTCCATGTACTTCAACAGCAGTTTAATGAGAAACTTAACCAACCCCAAAGGCTCAACTTGGAATTGTGATTATACTTTTTTTTCTGGAAAACAGACTATTGTAACAGCCAACTGAAGGTTGTCAAAGTAAAACTAAGTGCATATATCATGTAAGCATTCAACAAATGGTTCAGATCTGATGGAAAAGTCTGAAATAAAAAGTTGTTTTGGAAACAAAATTCTACAAAAACATGACACTTAGTATAATTAAATTCTTCTTAGTGAGTTTTTTAATCACTTCACAGAATTTTAGAGTAGGGATGGAATTTTTAATGAAAGGGGTCAGATAACTGGGTTGTATGTCTGCAAATATCTGTCTTGTATAGGAAATAGTTTACAAAGAATATCTTTTTTCAGATCAAAGTAAAAGACATTTGTAGCTTTGTTTTATTCAGAAATTATTATTTATCTCAGTAGCAAGTTGGATAATGGAAATAAGAAAACTTTAATTTGTTATTGAAAGAGGTAGACTGGATTAATAGTGTTCAATATTGGCTTGCTTTGTCTCTATGTGTGAGGATGAAACTAGTAAAAGGAGGAATCATTTTATAAAGGTTTTTTTTTTCATAATTTTTTGAGGTTTTCAGTTAAAGATTTATATTGCATCTCACACAATTGTGCCCACTGAGCTTTGTGACACTTGATAATATTGATAACTGCATTTCTATGCATCTCTGAAAGTTTGAAAGATGGAACATATTTTTTTTTTTTGCTGAAGATGACAGTACAACTCTTCTTATCAGATCACTTCAGTCTCTCATTGCTACACAAAAAATGAAGTGCTAAGCATGATACTTGTTTCTCTGGAGAGAAAAAAAAATGGTGGAAAAATGTGATGATTGTGCAGAGAAGTGTGACTTTGGCTGTTACCATGGCATAGGTAGAAATAAATGAGCATACATTTTCTGTTGACCTTGATCTTGTGGTTTTGCAATAATTTCAACTTTAATGGTTTTTATGTGAAGACTAAATTTGATGTATTTGATGTATGGAAATCATATGCATATGCCTGTTCTAGTAACAGGCACATCATTGTGTTCATTATGTCCATATGTGTAAAGTGTATTGAGGGAAAGAAAAAGAGCAGTGATAGGACTTCATGGTGTCTCCATCTAAAATACATAGGTCTTTCCTCATTTGGTCTAGCTCCATCCACAAGCCACGTCATGGCATGTGTTTTATATTGGCAGCATTCTACAGAAAAAACACTTTAGAAATTGCCTATACCAATTGTCTTTCGTTTTTTCCTTCTGCAGTTGCTTCCTGGGGCTGCTCCTGGGATAGAAAGTAAGGCAGCCCACCTATCAAATCCCATCAAAAGCCTTCCTGTCTTGGTGGGGAGTGTATAAGCAATTAGAAGGGGGGAAAAGAGTGGAGAAAAGCTTGAAGCCATGAAGACACCATTTGTTTTCCTAGAAGTTCACCTAGTTCAAGTTGTGTTATACTGCTGTACTTCTGAGGATTGTGCTGACAGCACATCATTGCAAGCCAGAATCCTGCCTTCTAGTTGAAAGAGTGACTTTTCATCTCCATAGCCTGCTTTCTTAAGTGATTTTGGCTTTTTAACATGTTTCTCCAACAGACATTATTTCTAGGGCAGTATCAGGCAGAGAAAAATGCAGAATCTAGAAGTGAAAGTTAAGGGAGCTCAGTGTTGTTAACTGATAGGTTGTGATGAATGGATTAGAAGAAGAAAAGAAAGAAAATTTGATTACAGATGTGTAGGACAGTTGTGTAGTTAGGGAATGCTATTTATGGGTCATTTCTTCAGTATTTCATAATCAACAATATTATAAAAATCTATTTTAAAACTTTCAAAATAGCCTTTAAAATAATAGATCAATCATAAGTTAAAATAGCATAATTTGGTTATGAGGTTTCATAGTAGAGTTTGAGCCAAAAAAACCCCGCTGGAGTTTCTAACTTATTTCCATCCAGAAAGCAGGTAGACTGTCCACTTACACTAAAAAATTAAAACTTTTTTTCTGTGTTTTTAAGTGTTAATTTCATGTTTACCAAGGAGTATTTCAGTCTTGCCTTATTTGCTAATCTCTGTACAATCTTATTCTGGAATTACTAGTAAAATGCTTTTTCTTATTCAAATAAATAATTGTTAATTTCATTCAGATGGCTTTTATGGACTTTTGTGTACTACAGTGTAGTACACAATGGAGCAAGACATATGCCTTCTTACAATTACATTGGAGTTCTGATGATGTGGCTGAATTATTGAAGCTGCTTCTGTTATATGGGATGGAGTTAAAACTGTGGATCATTTATGACAGCTCCAAAACCACCTCTCTTATAAATATTTGAACTATGCATCTTTAAAAATTTCTTATTGATTTTTTAAAAAAATATACTTCAAAGAAAAATCTTACGAGGAAAAATAAATTCTTTAGTAAAAAAAATTGCTGTATGAATCTTAATTTCATTACACATTTAAAAACAACGCCAATTCAATTGATTAGGTGAATACTATGAGAGTGCTGGTAATTCAGCTGCAGAAAACGTATACACTTATCTGCTCCATACTGCAATTTTTTTGCACTAAAATCTATTTTAGGTATTTTTCAATAAACAGGCATCTCCATCTAATAAACTGTCTTACTGTGTATAACAAGAGTGTTCACAACAACAACAACAACAAATTAGTATTAGTTTGAGAGATTATTTTATATCTGCTTGTGGCTATCTTCCTGGGTAACTGTACCCAAATTGAAGGAATATATTCTAGACCTGATATTTCGCTCATTTCTAAATGTAGATATTACTTTGTTTTTATGCAGATAACACTTTGCATGGAGTTTTAAAGCAGTAACCAAACACTCATTGGTATACATAATTTAGGTTAAATACTAGTTAACTCTCTGTGCCTAGAGGTAATAGACATTGTTGCAGCCAATGTTTTGCATTGCAAGTAATGAAGATTGTGTTTAGAACTGATATGTAAAAGCTGATAGAGAAAATTGTTGCTTTGTTAATTTGACTACTGTACAGTACTTCAAGACTTATTTTATTAAGTTACCTTAAGGAAATTTAAATTGTAGAAATTCTTTAAAACCTGGTATTTCCTCATGGATTTCTCAGCTCTGGCACTTTCACAACCGCACATGTAAAATCTTTCTTTTTATAGGCAAAACTTGATTAACTCCAAATGGGACAATGAAAGTTACTTTTCAGGTTGGATACACTGAAATAGATGCCAGACAAAAACCAGTGCCAGTTGCTTTGCTTGTCTGCTTTTTTTTTTTTTTTTTAATTTTTTTTTTTAGTGCGCTGTAATTTGGAGAAGCAATTATACTCTCTTTTTTACTTCAGATTAAACCCCCTATCTCCAGGGCTGTTTTTCCCCATCACCCAACAATGCTTTTAGATGTTATCACTATGTTCTCCCAAAACTTTGCCCTAATTGCTTAGCTGTTTGTTTGTATTGCTAAGACAATTTATCTCTGGTCTCTGGGTCAAAATGAATGTATCAGACCATTACAGTACAGAAAGCTTAGTATGTGGGCACTGAAGCTTACAGTCATTGCACGCTATATTGAGTTCTGTTCCTCTCATTTCACATGGCTGTTTTGCTTCTAGTATGCTGTAATGGCATTTTTCATAAGTTACTGATACTTATCTCCTCTGGTTTACGTTCGTTAGATTGCCTACACCCAAGGACTAGCAAGAATAGATAATCTTGATGGCCTTTTTTATTTAGTCAGCTGTCTACAATATATGTGGTGCTCATTAGTATTAAAATATGTTTGAAAACAAAGCTCAAAGAGCTAATAAAGCTGTTCTTATGCTGATTTCTCTTACTTCAGCAGTTGTTAATGAGGGATGCCCTCTATAGGGTTCTGTGACTAGTTCCTGTAATAATGCAAATCAAATAATACGATGCAATTGGTATTTGTTTTCTTGGACTCAGCTTTGCTAGAGGTTTCTGCATGTCCCTGTGCTTACTTAGCTATTTTATTTTTAAAAAATACTTCTAAACTGGAATGTATGGAACTTGCAGCATTCACCAGGCATTTCAGATAAACAAAGCGTCTACTTTTCCCGTATTTAGTAATTTTCTTCCTCTTTCTAGGCTGTGGCTGCAGTTAATTTTAGATATCTTCATCTCAGAATTTCATTATTTGTGAAAGTTTACAGGCTTTCTCATCTTGACAAAGAATTAAGGTTTTTTTAAATGAGGAAAAGTTTCAATTTTATTTGTATGCATAATCTTTTATGTCTAACTTAGTGAAAGGCTTCTATTAATCTTATGTTATCCACTTTCAAGCTCTGCTTAAATGTTAATTTAGAAAATGAGCCTGTTAGTGTTTAAATTAAACAACCACTGGGCAAGCAGAACTTGCTAGTCAATGAGCTGCTATGGTACTTTAAGGGTTTTGACTGCAAGTCCTTTGTTTGGCCCCTCTTGCAGGCAAACCCAAGTGAAGCTCTAAATAAAATACAGTCCAACTTATTAAGCTAGTTATCCCTGCTGCTTCTATACCAAGGCTGCTGCTGTCAGTGAGGGAGAATTGCTTTGTGACATGAACTGATGTCTCAGAAGCAGGAATGTGTCCTCCTCTGTTTCTACTTTTCCCCGCAGCAACACTGGAGGTGCAGGAATAATGGCTGTTCCTCAGGATGGAGGATTGGTTAGTTGAAGTGTTAGGTGTTGAGTGCACGTTCTGTTTATTGTGGTAGAGAGGTGGACAGGAGATGGGGAAGTCATTCCTGAAAAGAGGAGAATAGATGCAGGGAAAACAGCAGCTGCCTCGATGAAGGTTAAAGGAAGCCTCACTCTTACCTAGAGCTCCCTTGAACATCTTGCTGGCCACTTCAGAGCTTGCTCTGGCTCCTCTTAGCTCCCTTCGTAATCCATAACCACCTCAACATCTCATTAATCCCTCCAGCTTCTCTTCTTCTTCATGGGGTGGGAGTAGTGTGTGTGCATATGTCTGGGGAAAGCCCTGGACAACAGAATTTGGTCGCTCTGCTGAGAAGTAGTCTTGATTGAACTCTGACTTCTCTTCAAGTGATCAAGCATCTGAGTTTGGTGTCTCTAGCTGGTCAAGAATCTGAATTTTTGCATCCTCAGAGGGCCTTAAACTCTCCCAGGAAGAATGTCTTACATCTGGAAAACTGGGAGAAAAGTCTTTATCTTTTGTTATCAACACATTTTTTCAGAAACATTGCACCAGGTCCCTGCTGTGCAGATGTAATCCATAAACTAGGATGCAGGAGGGTGTCCCCATTTCCTTAAAATCTGATCATTTTCTCTAATGAACAGTCAACCCTGTATGCAGTTGTTTAAACATAGGTTTAGAGGCATAATCGTGTATGTAACTGTTGGATTTCTGTGATACAGAGTCTGTCTTAGAGATTTCCCTCCTCTATGATATTACGTTACACCTTTTTAGATTTCTTTTGTTGTTTGTTTGCCTAGTTGTGCAAGCTCTTGACCAACCTGTGTGCTTGAACCCCTGCATATTTACTTGGAGTCTAAATTTAATTTTATCACTCATGCCTAGTATTAAAACCTGAAAATTAAGTCAGCGTTATCCTCCTGCTTACTTTACAGCAAGTCTGTGTGTGTGATGAGTAAACACACTGTGGGTGGCCTAGGGCAAAATAAAAATTAAGTGCTTGTTTGCAAGGGCAGCTTTCTTCACCTTCAACAGATAAACATGTACCCATGGTTTAGCAGATTTTACTAGTTGGTTTATTGACATGAGAAACAAATATCCCAACAGATGAATGTAAAACTTTTAAAAAATTATTTTGGGATTTTCATAGGCACATTGTAAAGTTTTCTGAGTCCTCTACTACTCAAAATGTGAGCCTTATTTTTGATGTTTGCATTTAAGACTTTGTCACAGGCTATATCTCAGATCTCTGTAACTAAATTGGAAATAAGAAAAGCAAAATACATGGTCTTACTTTACCTATTCAGTCTTTATCTCAGATAAATATCACACAATAAAATGAAAACAACTGAGAAAAAAAATAATCTTCATAGTATCACAAAGTTGTTCCCTTTTTGAATTTTATCATTTAGGCATCAGTGATGAACATTTCTAAAATCTCTGATTTCAGCAGCGGAATTGTGATGCTTTAATACATGAGCTAAGGAAGAAATGAAACTGTGGCCAAGGTTATTTAATCTTATCTTTGCCTATTCCTTGTTTAGTAAGTCCTTATCTCTTTCACAAACAGAAGAGGCGTGAGCTCATTATAGAATTTGCTATTTGGGACATCACCATTCCCCTTGATACTTCTTGTCTGAGGTGGCTTTTCCTGTAGCACTGTATGAGCAAGGTTAATATAAATGTCAAAGCTTGACAACAGTTATGCTTCTCCCAGGGTAAGAGGTTTCTGCTTGTCTATTGGTTTCAGTGTCCTTGTTTGGTAACAAAGAAATAGCATGGAATTGTCTGACAGCTCAGGTGGGTGACTTCACCTTTGTTTCAGAAATATCCTTCACAGTATTAGTAGCCATAGCCTCCTTATCTACCTGCTTTAAAATGCCTCAGTAGAGGCAATTTAAGTTCAAGGTCTGTTGGTTTACACTGTTAGTTCTCATTTGAGTTCTTTTATTTAAACACAGCTGGCCTGTCTTGGAGTAGCAACCAGTTGTGCTCTGGCAGCTGAGAGCTGTAGTCATGCTGCTGAAGCAGTGATGAAAGTCTATGGAGTCAAGAAGAAATCCAAGGAACTCCTTGACATGGGATATTAGACTGACTCATTCTCAGAGTGCAATGGAGTAACTTCTCTGCGCAAACTCTGGACCCAAATTATTAAATGGGTTGTAAACCATGGTATTTACACATGAGCTTGTACTGAGTTACTGTAAACTACAGTCTGTTAGCGATCTGGTTGCAGGTATGTAGGCAGGCGCTGAGGATCATGTGTTGGCTGCAATGGTACTACTTCAAAGAGGACTCACTGTGCAAAGGGATTGGGACTGCTGCACAGCAACCTGTAGAAGGACACCTTTTCTAAAAACAGAATTCACAAATTCCAAATAACAATTGGGAAGCAGGTTCTGGGTTGTGTAGTTTCTCCTTTGATATTATTGGAGTATATAAATTTTGTAATCCTCAGTGATACTGAAAATAAGACCTGTGAACATATATTTTTCTATCAAGGAGATATTCTGATTGTCAGCTTTCATGTTCCCTGTCTTAAATTCCATCTATTAGTTTTAAATAACAAACTAACAGACCTAATCTTCATTTCCTTCAAATGATTATGGGCATATAAACACAGTGCTTGATCACTACTTAGCCAAGTAATACCTATCATGTTTGTTGTAATGTTCTGTCAACTTGCTTTTTTTTCTGCAGATCTCATTTTTTCATCTTTTGCACATGCCATTTTGCGTAGTATCTATGGAGCAAAGTGAAAGGGAATTTCTGTCTTTACTAGCAAAGGATGGTAAAAATTGCTCTGGTGTTAATCATAGCTATAGGACCCTTAGCAGTTTCTTTTTTAACTTTAATCATCTGACTTTTCTTATATTCCTTGATGGCAATCACCTACACAAATGTCTGACACATAAAGCAAGGTTAAATTATGGCTAAAGGAATGATTAGTTTCAGACAATAAGAAAAGAAGAAAACTCTGGCATAAGAGAGTGTTGTAAAAATAGCTTTTCTGTTTCTCTTGACTTGATGTATTTCAAATACAATTTCAAATACTGATCTATTAAGAAGTTTTGGGGGTCTAGGAGTTACAAAGCTAGATGAATGTGGGTTTACCCTGAATTGTACCTATATACAGTAAAATGTTTTATGATTGTTAAGACAATAAATGAACATTATCTTAACGAAGGTTCTTGTTTATGTCTGTCTGTTCTCACTCAGTAGCATGTGCTTAAAACGGTATCTTTCTGGCATGAAAAAGCTTTTATTGTTTAACTGCTGCAGAGAATGATGTTTTCCAAAAGCACAATTGTCAAAAGTATGCATGCAATGTGCTGTAAGCATTTTTAGGGGGAGTAGTAAATGATGCTGGTGATGTATTTTCTTTTGGGGAAAAAATGCTTTAATGCATTGGCAAAAATTCAAGTGAATGACAGTAGAAGTTTGTTGTTGATTTGCCAACAAGAATGAGAAACTTTGTGAAGTAAAGGAACATAAGGCTACCTGAACTGAAAATTTGAGTCTGGTTTTACTTGTGCTTTTCTTCTTTTCCTATACCAAGAAATGCCCTGTAGGCATTCAATATCTTTGCTTAGTTCTTTAAATTATTTAAAGAAAAAAATTGAGCTAATTAGTGAGAATCTCAACTATACTGCGTAGTTACCTTAGCCATGCTAAAGAAAGAATGTAAATGATTACAATATATTACACTGGTTATTGTTTCTTCTCTACTTGTGTCCAACCTTACTATGCTCATTTAGACAAGCCCTATCATATGATGATGTCAAATACTTTTAAAAGTACAATTGCTGTAGTGCTTGTTAAAGAGTAGCATACTTTCTGATCTTCATTTAATGTACTACTGAGCTTGATTATTCCATGGCTGGGAAGTTCAATCTTAGCTTCATTTTACCCATTCATAGAAGTACAGAGTATATATCTCAGAACTGCAATGAGGTTGCTGCAAGCACCTGGATTCCCACAATGTAACCTGAGGTTTTCAGATGACACTAAAAAAAAATCACTAGGTAATACTTCTAAGAAAATGCAGGCAAGCACTTTTTTACCAATCCTATATAAATGGCCATTTATCTGCGTGAAGATGCATTCTTTGCATTGCAAAGGAAGACTGATAATGCAAGCTGCTCTATCCTTTGGAGCAGTAGCTTACTCTTCCTCTGGAATTTTTAAATTAACAATGATAACTGTTGAAATAAAACATAGGTCAGTGTAGCTTCCACATAGGGTTTTAGTATTTCTACTTTTTTTTTTTTTTTTAACTTAATTAAGAAACATGATGCAAGAAGGCTAAAGAGGGAATAGAGAGGGGAAGTAAAATGACCTGTTAAAAATAAGCTGTTCAGTAACTGGAAACAAAAAGGTTTTTAAGGAAATTCTCTCCAGTCTTAAAGAACAAGAGGAGCAGAGAGTGCAATTATAGTAGAGAGAAATGAAAGGTAGGACACTTTGGACACTTTGGACAAAGAATAATAAAAATCCACAGGCGTGCTTATATTTTTAGTTGGCTTTTTTGTTTATTTTTTTGTCCTCGCACAAGTTTCTTATTGAAAAAGATGAATCAGAGGAAGTTTTTCCTTTTTCCTTTTTATCCTTCAGAATAAAAAATTATATGTGAAGCTTTCTCTAGATCTAGTTTTTTGGAACGTATGGCTCAAGAAAACTAGTTCCTCCAGGCAGAACTGTCTTGTGAGGTGTCTCCGAAAGCACTTGAGAAACTTAGGGCAGCAAATTGTTGGCAACTTTGAAGTAGTTATTAAAAAAAAAAAAAAAAATCACATCAAAAAGTAGAAGCAATATTTAAACTAAGAACCTACCAAAGGCTCTTTCTCAAAGTTGTGATTAGATCCCTCTGTTTCTCACAGAGTACTTAATTTTCTTTCACTAGCTCCTTTCCAGGTCTTCTTACTGCTAAGTTACAGAAATCCTGACTGTTTCTCACTTTCATGGCTGTGGTTTCACAATCAGTTTAAAGTGATCTAAGACTGTACTGCCTCCATAAAGGGTTGTCCCACTCTTCCCTTTGTGCTACTGCCTCTCTGCTTCCACTTTTTCTCAGCACTAGATGTTATACAGGTCACTTATCTGGTTAAATATCTGCAAATGGTGTAGTAGAAAAGGCTGAGAATATAAAAGAAGTCTTTCACTAGCTTGGGATGATTCCTTCCTTTGAGAGTGTAATGAAGACAGATTTTTTTCCATGTGGGCTTGCAAGCTTCATGAGCTACTCTTCTTAACTTCATCTTTTAAAGCTCTTGACCGTCTTCTTTTACTTGACATATGGGCGCATTAATGGTATGGTCAGCCTTTTATTTGCCTATGACTGTAGCTGAACCAGGTTGCAATACACTGATTAATGAATGCTACTGAGATGACCTACAAAAGTATGAAATTCAGGCTAATATATTTTCTTATTCCTTATTTACAAAGTTCTGTCTAAGGATAGTAATGTCAAAGTAAGCAATATGAAGCATGTACCCCAAAGCATCTTGTTGTATTTTCACTTAAACATCAGCAGATGTTTAAGTACAGTGCACACTTTAAGATAAATAACTTTATATCTGCTGAGGGTGTGAAAGACAAAGAATACATTCAGCTACAGTCTCCTGTGTTGGATTTATCTGCATTCAAGAACGATAAGACCATTTTGTAGGGTATTTTAAAGAGAAAAATCCAGAATAAAAAAGTTCAATTTCAGAGAGTTAAATCCAACATTTGGCCAAAATCGAAACAGTGCTCAAAAGAGAAAGTGAACAAAGGTATGCCAGGATTGACTGGACATGGAGCTGAGGCTAAAGAATAGTATGTGTGTGGGAGGAAGAAGACCCGCTCAACAATGCAGAGTGCACTCTGTGTTTATTAGACTTAAAATCTCCCTTTCTCCCTACATGCCTTCTTTTTAAGCAGCAGTCTGAGAGAAGCTGTTTTCCAAGGCAATCTCAAGGTCCTTCCCTCCTGCCTCAAAAAGTATTAATTTTCTTCTTGAATTCCTGTGTATTTTCTACACAGCTTTAAGATGGAGTTTTGCTCTGCCACACATCTTAAAAGGCCTGGGTGGTTCCATGCCTCTTCACAGCCCACTTGGACTTGCCACCTGTCCCTATTAATACTTTGTGCCAGCTGCTTCCAACTACGATAGAAACTTTGGTATAACAACCATTCATTTTTAAGATGCTGGTGATTTCAGGACTGGAATAAGGAACCATTACTTTTGCATTGAACAAGTATTTTTAAATGTCAGATTGAGTTAAAACCTCCTATTTTTCTCCTGTACCTCCCTACTATATCTCAGCAATAGTAAATTCTCCAGTCCCACCTGTGGCTCTCTCCAGGGATGAAAAAGAACATTTGGATTTTTTTTTTTTTATTATATCATGTTGCCTTGGCCATAACTAATGCAACAGAGGAAAATCTTCTGTTTCCTCTGGGAACAAAGGAAAATCATGCATGTTTACTGATTGTATCATGCACTTCCCATATCTGTAGGTAGTTGTTGGCATAGAGGTGTGTCACTGAGTAGTGTCAGGCTTAGTTATTTTTGCTCTAATTATAATCTACTTGCACAGACACATTTTTAATTTTGAAAACTGAATACAATGCCAGTATTGGAGAGTTGGGTTTCCTGTGTTCTGACTGTGGTAGAACTTGCTGTGTTTGTTCTAAATCCTACACTGTGGATGGGCACCTATACCTCTTCGATAGAGCTTCTCTAAAAGCTCTGCAGGTAAAATATGGGTGCATGCTGAAAAATGACAGGAAAATAATGTCACATTAAGTTCAAAGAACTTGTAGATCAGATGTGAGAGATTTGAAAGAAAACTTGAGTATTAGCCTTTCTAACTAGGCTTTTGGAAATAAAAATGAGTGATTCCTGGTTTCATTAGCTGCATACAAATTTTGCAGAGTAAGTTTGTAGGCTGTTCTTGTAAATGATTCATAAGGGAAAAGTCAGTAAAATCATATTTTGCCTAGTTATATTCAGTGATACCTACGAAAGTAGGTATGTCTGAACAAATGGAATGGGAAATTGCATATAAGGTTTGGGATTTTTTTGTGGTGTTAAACAAGTGCATTTTAAATGTACTTGCCTTGTAAATGCAATTGGCTTGGATATGGTGATAAAATTGTATATTTTGTCAATATTTTGCTACTGCTGTCTCTACAAGGTAACACTTTGTTCTTCCTTTTCCTCTGCTATTTGTTTTGATCTTGATATATAAGATGGCTTGCAGCTGAACAACCACAACTCACTGAAGCCGTAGTCACTGCATCCCCATTATATTCACATTCAATGAAACATCTGAAAAAGTCGGCTGCTTCATGTACTGTAAAGTATAATACAAAACAGAGCAATCACGTTAGTGGGAGATGGCAGAAAGAACAAGCTATTACTTCTCAAGGAGAAGCACACATTCACTTCAAGGTTAGGTTTGGAACATTTTGAAAAGCACATTGTGGCCCTAGTTAGAATAACTCTACTAGGAGTGGCTATGAGAGGCTGGAGTTCATGAACTTAAATGCTTCCAGCTCAGTCAGTGTAAGAAGCCTGGAATGTGGTGATATCATGGGCAGTTTTGCCAAGTGACTTACAGAAGTAACTTCTTGTTTGATGAATACTGTTTTCAGAAATCCTTTCATACTTTGTGACATTGCCTTTAGATGTATTCAGCACAGAAAGCTCTCGAGAGTTCATTTGTAGAACGTGCAAATGCTGCCACCCTGATACTCTTTCCTAAGATCTACACAGATATGGTTGATTTTCTGTGATCCCTTGCCTATGTTTTTTAGTCTGAATTTTTATGAAAGATCTGGAAATAGAGGAAAGCCAAATAAACTTGACAACTCTCAGTACTGTCATAATTGAAGTAATAATCTTCAAAACCACCACCTTTTATTGATCCCTAAAGACACACCACTATTCTTATGGACTGTTCTGGTTCTAGGCAATCTGTGTTACTTGCTGAATTCCTTAGAGCTTATCTGCTTGCTTTTGGCAAGTGACTGTGTATGTCAGAGTCACTAATCTTGTTAAACTTTGGAGAAAAAAAAAATAAATTTGACTCTCATTTTGAATGTAGCACCATTTTTTTTTTCTGGTATATCTTTCTACTGCCTTCCCTAAATATGTTTAAAAATCTACAGTTGTTTTTTTTTTTTTTTTGGGGGGGGGGTTGTTTTTTTTAATATCTTTTCAGTCACACTGATGCTTCATTGGTCTTTTACAGCAAACTAACCAACAACTGTGATTTGGATCATGTTGTGAGGTAGCTTGAAACCAGAAGTCTTTGTACTGTGAACAGTGTTTCAGTGGCACCATAAAGGTCAGTGTAGCTACCTGACTAAGTGTCCTCATCTTCCTGAGCTGAGTTTTCAGACCCTAAAGAGGTTTATTCTGCCTGCACCACTGTCTCCACCCTAAGCAAAGTGTGCTTGGGATAAGCAGTTAGCTTGGAACAGACAAAACTAGGATAAAAGGTCAGTTGCCTGATGCGCTGGGGCTAAGCTCTTGGTACCATTACTCATCTTGTCTCTCTGTACATCTCAATCATGCTCTAGTGGCTCATATTAGCATACATAAACCACATGAAGATACTGTTAATAGTTCTTTGTTCTTTTACTTTAACCACTACACTTTCTTTAAGATGTAGTAGAAAAATACCACCTTTCCAGGTGCCTGCAATGTGTATTTAATTTTGAATGTATATTTTTCAGGCAAAAGACTGAGCTTGATTTTCAAGAAACTAACTTCTCAGGGCACTTGTGCATAGAGAAAATAGTCTGAAGTGCTCGTCCCTAATCATGCTAGATGCTGTGAGATTTTGGAAAATCTGAGTTTTGGTTATAACTAGTCTGAGTACTTCTGAAAATCTGTCTTGAACCCAGTTGCTGCATAAGCAAGGAACTCAACAATTAACATCTTATTTTTATGATAAGAATTACATGGATTAAATTATTGAAATGCAATACTGACCTGAACTTTCCCTCTGCACACATACTAGACTTAGCCCAAAAACTTCCTGCTGCCCAGAAATAGGTAACACTTACTGCACTTCATAGAATAAGCCACATAAATCAAAATTATTCTCCTGGGGCGTGTTCATAGTGAGCTAGTCAGGTATGTCTAAGACAAATGGGAGAAAGAAGCACTGGAGATCATAGAAATAAATGTTTCTGCAAGATTTCCAGCTTAGCCCAAACAAAGTATCTTTCACTTTGAGACTGCAATGATATTTTAAATTTAGGGACTAGTTATATGGTTAGAATCTTTCAAAGTAGAAAAACAAAAACACCCCAAAAAACTGTTAAGCAGAAATACTGCAGCCTGATAGAACTTGTTTATTTCATTGTTTATTACAAAAAATGGCTTTTGGGAGAGAAGCTCCCACTTGCAAATAAAATACTTCAGTATTAACTTGTACGTTAAGAAAGTTTTCTTTCTCATTTGTCACAGATGTTGTTAAATTTTAGCCAACTTGGAATTTAATGGACAGCAGAAAGATTTCTTTTTTTTTCTTTTTCTAACATGGTACTAGTTAAATCAACCCTGGCAAAGATAAAGCAAAACATTGACGCACAAGCTTGGAATGAACATATTCAATCCCTTCTTGTACAAAACCCAGCAGAAACCCCAAAAGGGTTATTTTTAGCTTTTGTTTTCTCCCAGGATGGATAAATGGAATCAGCTGTGACAGAGACATGATTCACCAGCATGAAAAAGAGACTGATAAAATCCAGAACAAACAAACAAAAGCAGAAAAGAGTTTCAGGGAAATGGGAGAAATAAGTTTATTTTTAGTTTGAGTCCGTAGGCTTTGCAGAGGTAGGATTCTTCTTTCTCCCACCTCTGCCCTGAAAGTTGAACAAATTTTAGACTAATAAGCAATAGGCAGGAGCAAGCTCTGTTTATGCTAGTAGAAGTCTGAAATGTACCAGAACACTTATTATTTCTTTCTCTTAGCCCTTGCAAATATAAATTATAGTGCAGCAGGTTTTCAAAGGTATCTTTCACTGATTTAACATTTTCTAATATGACTACAGAAAATTGTTTCCTTCTTTGCATCAGCAATCAAAATGTTACAGTTTGAGTGTCTTGCCAGTAACAGAAACTTGTATTTCTTGTAAGGCAGAAAGGACGTTGGGCTGGTGACCAGCAGTTACATAATTCATTTTTCTGTATCTTAAAGATATGCAGCTCTGATACATTTCAAATTTACTACAGATGGTTGGTATTAAAAACAGAAATATTGCATGAGCCTTGAACTAGAAGCTATTAGAAAACAATGTGCAGTGTTAACTTCTCTTTAAAGTACAAATCCCTTCAACTCCTATATTTCACCAGACATTTAACTACCATCACTACTGATTTCTGTTTACTGTAGTTTAGTGTGTCTGTGTATAATCTCGAATTGTTGCTTTGTTTTGCTAAGTTCAGATGTGTGCATATTTCTTATTTATTTTTTTCTTTTTCTGTGGATAGGATTTTTCTTGTGTTAGGGTATGATGAATTTCTAGTGAACTCAAGCACATTAAGGTGTTTGCATGCAATTTTGCGGAATATACTGGTGTCTGAAGATTTGTAAAGCTTTCATGGCAAAACTGTGTTTAAGTTTTCTGAATCTACTGCCTTTGAGTGGAAAGCACAGTGTTCCCAGACAAGTTTCCCATGTCAGGTTTTGCAGAAGTTGTCCATTTTGCAGTTTTGTGTGGCTGAGACAAATGCCTTTTCCATGTTCCTCGCTATCTGACTCCCACACCTTCCCCCCCCGGCCCCCCCATAGCAATATGGAGTTGGTGCTGGTGCATGGTTTGATACAGCCTAGCCTTGTGTGGCAGGAGTCTCGCAGGAAGGCCGTTTTGAGCACTTCTCCAAGCAGGAGGTTACAATGCTTTATGAGCTGGGGGGAGCAGGAGAGATTTCTGCAGACAATGTGTGGTGAAGACAGTTCGACTCTGTAGACCTACAGTGATAACAAATAATTCTAGACATTACTTCCTTATACTTTCTACAGAAAGAGTAGAGTGAACTTCCCAGCAAAAATAGTAACTGGCTATTGGTCTATTCAGATAGCAGGGAGTCAAACAATAGGTGAAGTAAATTATACTCTGTATTTAGTGGTCTTAGAATCTATAGGCACTTGAAGGCTTTAGAATAAGGAGTGTTCATATCAAAGGAGAATCTTCCTCCTTAAAGACTCTATTGTTAGGACTGGGCAGGTTTTCCTGACAGACTTTATGTAGTGACTGTGGGCCTTGCTATGTACTGTAAAACTGTCAGTGCTGTTGTGCTTCCTAAACATTAGGCACTGGTTTAATGAGTGCTTACCTGTATGTATGTTTCGGGAGTCTGTGGGTGGTAAGTGCAGCATCTGCAGATTTATGTTTCTTGATCCTTGTAATAAATGAACGGCTTGTTTTCCCTCAAGTAGGTGATACTGGAGTTAACTGTGACTTTATAAACAAAAAAGGGAACAAAATGTGGAGTTTCTTGTGGGACTCAGAATGCTACAGGAGTTTTGAGTGTAGAATCTCGGTTTCTGGTTCCTTGCTAGTGTCAAATAAGCATAAGGAATTTTTTTTTTATACATCCATTTTACCTCTTTACATTTTCTGGTTGTAAAGGTTTCCTCTTTCAAGCTCATGTGAATTTTGAAGGAAAAAAAAAAAAATACTAGTTCAGAAGCTTGTGAGTTTTCACAGTGAAGCTCTGTCTTCGGTGAGTGTGTAGGTAGGGAAAAGAGACATAACCAGGATGACATACGTATCTTAGCCAGGGTGCAAGCATAGCCTTTTTTATGTCGTAAAACTGAGTGTACTAAAATATGAGTAATCTACTGATCTTCTATCCTCTCTCAATATTGGTAGGGTGTACATACCATAGAATAGGAAAAAATGGAATAAATCTTTTTTAGAGATAGATTGATGAAAAAAAGTCATAGCTCAGTTAATGCAAGTAAATTGTCTGTCATTATGATTTCAAATGTATTAGTTATTCTTATATGCGAGTCTTGATTTCTTGTAAACTGTTTTGTCTTTTCCTCATTCATGGGTTCACGTCTTAAATATGATTTGAAGGGTTTTTCTTTGGCTAGTTGGAGCTGTAGAGTGTTGACAACTGATACTTGACAGAGACCTGAGTTCATACTTATTGCTGTGGCTGGAGGATATTGTCTTCTTGGGAGCTTTCTTATGGGAGGACAATTTTATACTGAAGCCATTTCTTCCTCTCTCCCTCCATGCAAGTATTTGTTAAAGATCCCTTGGAAATTTTTTGCTTTCTCGAGCATGAACTTGGTAATCTGGTCCATAAAGGCTTTAAAAAATGGGTCCTGTGTATCACCAAGGACCAGCTGAATAGATTACTCAGAGCATGTATTTTTATTTACATAGAATCTTTAGTAAGCACATAGTAGTATATTTAAGTACTCTATTAGAAAAAGATTGTGAAAGGTGTTCTGTGATACTCAGGTGCCAGTCTGTGTACAGTCAGCCTATGTAGTAAAGTTCATATCAATTTTGCTAGGTAAAGAGAATTTCTATTGAAGACCTGTAAAAAATCCTATTCAAACCTTTGCTGATAATCAAGAAAAGTATAGTACAGTACCATGTGTACTCGGCAAGAAGGTGATGTCAGAATATTTTGAGATTTTTCTGTGATACATGTGTGACTTTAATCTGTATCAGCTATCTTTTCCTCTTACATTGTTACTTACTTGTTTCTGACAGAGCGTGACAATGTCTTTCCTTATATGAAATTCTGACAGTTTTGGTTTTGTGAGTTGAATTCTAGAAAATTTTCCACCTCCTTCCTATTTTTCTCCCCTCTGAAAATATTTTTTTTTTTCAGAATTTAATACTTATAGGGCAAATCATTACATTTTATCACAAAATTGTGCTTTTAGCTAACTCATGCAACTTGACAGGATTTTGTTGGTGGGTTTTCTTATTGTTTTGTTTTGATTTTTTTAAATACATGTACATTTCTCTACTTTTTCTCCTAATTGTTTAAAATTCATCCCTGAAATGTTTTTTTACCAGTAGATGGCTGTACCCCTTGGCCAAGAGCCCATTTAAAAAAAAAAAAAAATAGTATAAATATGCATATTCTGACTTAAAGTCAAAGTAGTAAAAAAGCACACTGAAATGTGTCTTACAGTCTAGTCCCCTTGGCTTCCTTGCTGTTCATTAAATCTTTTTTTCAATAAGATGAGCACGTAAAAGTTCTACTCTCACTGCTATTGTAATTTTAAAACCTAAAAAATCCTACTACAGATTGCCACAGTTCTTGCAAGATAACAAATACCATATGACTTTCCATTCTGCTCAGCTGAATAAAATGTATTGAGTTTAAGGGAGAACTTTAGGGCATAAAGTAGATCACAAGTTGTTATATAACGGTCCTAGTAATTAAACATTGAGATTATTATTTTTTAAAACTGTAAATGACAGTCATTTGAAAGACCCATGATAATATTTGTTTAAAAATCTATGAATGCAGTAATACTCAGAGTTTTATCTCTCCAGTGATCATACCAACTAAAACCCCTTGTTGGTAAAAAACTTTCTATCATGTAGATCACATCTGTTGCCACAAATCAAGGATACTTTCTGAAATAAGAAGAGAAGACAAAATAAACACAGGAAATTGCTGTTTTTTCAATAAAGCTTTACAAAGAAGCTGCATTATGTCACTTCAGAAACTGTGAGTAAAATTAGCAGACTGAAAATGTTTGTTTTGGTGACTTTTCACTTCCTTCAGTAATTAGAACAGTTATAATATTACTCAATAAACCAACTCATTTTGTGGGATATGGTTCTGTACAAACTGATAAAGAGCCTCTAGCAGGAAAAAAGAAATGTGGAGCAAGGGAAGATTTTTAGCCTAGAGTTTACATTTTCTGTATTTTTCTTGATCACTGTAGTGAAGTGACAGTGGCAGAGAAGTATGCAAGAAAAACAAGACCTCAGTTTTTGTTGTTTCTAAAGCCTGTAGAGATCAGAATATATGCCTTTGGAGTGAAAGATATGGTAAATCTTCTGTACCGAATAGGTTCACCTGCACGTTTATAAAGTCTGTATGCAGGTTCATGCGATAGATCACTCAAATGCTATATACAGACCATTGCATTATATCTTAATGTCTTAACTGGAAAGTTAACATGCGTTTTCACCTTGGGTTTATTCTTAATGTGCCCTACTTTATGTAGGTAGTGGGTAATAACTCTCCTCACTTATCTACATCAATTTGTTCTTCCTATTTTTTTTTTTCTCTATATGCTATTGTGGATACAGATATGGCATTTAAAATTCAACAAACAATAAAAGCAATATAGGACACGGTGTTGAGTATTATCTTTTCATAGACCGGTTGTAGCTAGCAAACACTACCATAAAACTGACTTGGAGCAGTAAAAAGTTCTCATGGCCAAATACAAGCCTATTTTTACTGCCTCGATTCCTAAAGGGAAGTAGGGGAAAAGTCATGCTAATTTTCATTTTGAGAAATATTTCCTCTTCTGGTTAGAGCACAAAAAAGGCTACTCAGTTCCTGGGTTCTGTTCCTGGCTTTCACAGAATCACAGAACGTTGGGGATTGGAAGGGACCTCGAAAGATCATCTAGTCCAATCCCCCTGCCGGAGCTCTACCAATTTGATGCTTAGCCTGAGATTTCTGTTTACTCAAAGGTGAGGGTAGCATGAGAGGTGTTTGTAATGGAAATAACAGTATTTTGAGATCTATTGGTGGAAAAAAAAAAATAGAAAAGTGGTGCAAAAAACCTGGTTGTTATTTCAGTTCACCTTGCCCAGGTAGTATAATAATATCATAACCAGCTACACAGTGTTAGGGATGACATTGACATAAAGTTTACAAGCACTGACCTCATGAAACTCGAATGGATAAACTATTTTTTTATGTTTTGTGGTTCTTTTGTTTGTTTGTTCATTTGTTGTTTTTTTTTTTTCACCATTAGATCTTTTATAATAATATCATAACCAGCTACACAGGGTGTTAGGGATGACATTGACATAAAGTTTACAAGCACTGTCCTCATGAAACTCGAATGGATAAACTAATTTTTTATGTTTTGTGGTTCTTTTGTTTGTTTGTTCATTTGTTGTTTTTTTTTTTTCACCATTAGATCTTTAAACACTTTACAGAAGAGACTGCTGATGTTATTTCCATTTTGCAGGTGCAATCTGATGCACAAAGAGGGAATATGTCCTGTATAATTCAGCCAGTGAAAGGATTGGAAAAGGAGTGCCCTTCCTCTGTACCTTCCCAGCTTGCAGATGCTGTGTTGCAGGGCCATATTCACTCACCATGCACAGTTTCTATGTATTTCTATTTTTCTCCCTCCTTTTCTTCTCACTCTGAGGAGACAGCCATTCAGCAGTGGAAAAAAATTAGGAGGGAGTTTCTTTACTTTTTAATTTTCAAAAGTAGATCTTTTCCTTTTGCCTAAAACTGCTGGCACTAAAAGTAGTTAGATTCATAGAATCATAGTATGGTTTGATTGGAAAAGACCATTACGATCATCTAGTCCAACACAGAGGATACTGTGTTACAGCATCATGGTACTGGTTATCTGCCAAAAGTCTGGTCCTGTTGTGCAGGGTCCAGCTGCACTCCAGCCCTGTCTGTTTTTTCCTGTTGCTTACCTAGCCTCTCCCATGTCAGCAGCAGGAAGGAGAAGTGCAGCTGCCGATGCAAGGCCAGCAAGAATCTGTCCCATCTGGGCAGCAGTGTAGGATAGGGAAGAGAAAATGGTACCAACCAGAGTACCTTTTTGCACTACAGCAGTCTCCAAACAGTAAAGCATTCTGGGACCTGTTCTGGTTCCTCAGCAATAGAAGGTCTGCTGACAAGTGGGATTAACTGGAAAAAAGGCTTGCCCCATATTCAGCTTTTTGAAAGCCCGATGATCTCCTTTCCCAAAAGTGCAAGAAGGTCTGTGGTATTGTAGTCAGGTTTCTTTTTAATTAAAGTTATGAAAAAATCCATATCTCTCAGTATAAACTTATACTGAAATTTACAATCAAAATTCAGGATAAATAGCATTATCTACTCAAACCATCAGCGTTGATGAATGCATAATGCTGCTAGCTTTCCAACACGTCCTGGATGTACAGTCATGCAACAGGAGAGAAGTCTGTTCAGCCTTTAGATTGTCTCTTAAGAACTTATTTTTGAGATGGAGCTCTGATAAATATGCACCCTGGTTTCAGTGTAACAATCTCATGTTTAAACTGAGACCCAGGTGGTTGTGCTGTGGATGTGCATTATGTTGATTTTGTGGAAGGGAACCATGAAGAATCTTATTTATAATATATGAGAGGCACTCAGCCTGAACACAGGCCAGGGTGTTTAATCTGTAATTATTGCAGAGGAGTTGCTGTTGTGTATTCAGTGGTCCAAAAATCTGTCCCAGATTCTCAACTGGTGTAAATTAATACATCTCTATTAAGTTTGGGAGTGCTGCATTAATTTACACCAGCTGGTCCAGCGTGTGAGTGAGCGACAGCTTACATTCATAATGCTCTGTTAGCAGTAGCAGTGGTTCCTGCTGCTTTGTACCTCAGCCTTTATAATCAGCTTGCTTCTGCTTTTTTTTTTCTTCCTTACTTTGCTCCAGGGAGCAATATTTTAGACATGTATATTCTAAATGCAATTAATATGAGGATGATAAATATAGAAGAAAA
This sequence comes from Antrostomus carolinensis, assembly GCF_000700745.2. NCBI lineage: Eukaryota > Metazoa > Chordata > Aves > Caprimulgiformes > Caprimulgidae > Antrostomus > Antrostomus carolinensis. The sequence goes on from NW_010301501.1 coordinate 133,553, forward strand.
TCACTGTGGTAAAAAAAAAAAAAATAAAATAATTGAATTTGATTAGAGAGTAGCAGAGTTTCTTTTCATTTCTAGAGACACAGTCTCTGGTGTAAAATTTGGAAAGGAAATTATCCTTTTTATAAGTTTTCCATTTCCTGAGAAGTTTGAGAGTATAATTGCTAGTACAACTACTATGTCTTAATTATTTGTAAGCTTTGAGAATAAAGTTTGACATGAGTACAAATAATTTTGGAAACACTGTGATTTTTCATTTTTACAGAAATGGAAAATGTTCTGAGAGTAGATTACATTTGACTACCAGTATAATTTATACAAGGTTGTATGATTTTTTGTAAGGGTGAATAGTGAGACAGGGAGGCTAAAATCATAATGTTTATATAGTAAGTTAACTAAAGAAAAAAAAATAAAAAAGAAACACAAAAGAAGCAGACATTGGAGCAAAGACCACCATGCTGAACAACAAACATCCACACTGGCTGTTCTTTGAAGTCAGACACTTAATGCCTTTTATGTCAACAGAAATCAAAGGGAAAACTGAAGAACTGGACTAGAAAGGTTAAGTTGCACATTCGTCATGGTATAGTCCAGTATACACTGGAAAGGTACAGAAAAATGCAGAAAAGTTTTCAAGTTTTTTTTAATGAAACATTTTTGGTGAGTGACTATAAGCAGAGATTCTTAGCAAGACCAGGTTACAACTTAATGCTTCCTTTTTTATTTCCAATTTAATGATGAAGAAACTGATCCCCAGTGCTAAAGGGCCAGGAACTATTCACAGGGTCTGTGTGAGGTAAGGGAGGCACAGATTTTCTTAAATCTGTTAAGTGAAAAGCAGTGGAAGATCCAAAGGTAGGGGTGGGCTCTCCTGAAATGAAGCTGTTTTTTTCTTGACAAGAGTAACACAGGATGTTAGTGATGCTATTAGATGCCATATAACAAATTATATAACTCTAAATAGGAAAGGAAAACCAGAATATCGGATAGTTGAGATTTTAAATTTGCCATCTTGCAGCCTGTGTGCATGTCTTCCAAAGAGAATTTTGAAAGCATATATATTTTGGAGAGGAAAGCACTATAGTTAGTTTTGCCTGTAAATTAAACCAAGTTGATGAGATTATGGAACAAGTTATAATGCAGAATTTTTATGATTTACAATAGTTGTAAAAAGAGCATTTCATATTCTTAATGATTTTTTTTTTTTTTAATTACTGCCTGCCCATGCAGAGAAATTATGTTTTCATATGCTTCATTCCTGCATAAAACAGATCTGGAAATAAAAATTGGTTTCTTTCAGCAATGTATTTATATGGTTAATTTGACTGCTTATTTTTTTGAAAGTTTGTGCTTTGAGCATTTAGTGGTCAAAAAAAGAAAAACAGCATGCAGCCAATATAAGGTGTGTAGGTAAAGCTTGCTTTAGTTTTCTGCAAGCTATCATAAACAATCATTAATGAAGATAAATAGAGTATACTTGATAACTGAATAAGGATTGATGTACACTTGCGTGAGTGCAAGCCATTAGAATTTGATAGTGTTTAAATACTTAACAAAGCTGTCTTTTGCTTTTGAAAAGAACCTAAACAATGCATTTGTGCTAGAATTAAGGTATCGGTTTCAATATTTGTGTTGAATCAGATCCATTTGTTAAACGTCAGCTCAGCAGTTATAGACAAGAGAATCATCACAGGACCCACTTTGCTGGACACAAATCATTAGCCTGAAAGTATTAAATAACATCTGGCAGTGACCTGCACTTTGTAAACCATATTTTTTAAATCAGCTTAACATATTTTGTCTAAACAAATGAAGAAATTAACATGCAGAGGAAAGAGAAACATTCCAGCTGCAGATAAAAATAATTGCTGAAGTACTATCAGGAGACACCAAGTAATTACACGAGTGTGATTGAGTGGAGGCAGCAAGTATTTTGTATTTTAACTGTAAAACAGGACATCAGAAAAGAAAACAGAAGGTCTCTAATATGGTACTATCATTAAAAAAGGTTCAGTTAAGCAAGTTTATTGTACACAGAGAAGTGCTATGTTTGTTAGAGTGTCTATGAAAGGAACTGAGTATAATTAGACTTATAATAGGAGTTTTTGGCTCTGGTTCCGCTCTGTTTCAAAGCCTCAACTGTTCTTGAATCCTTAATAAGTTAAGGAATGAGTACAGCAGAGGAGAGAGCAGGCAGAATCTGTTGTAGCAGCTTGTCCACACCAGTTTGCCAAAACCTAAATAGCCCTTTAAAAAAGGCTTATTTTTTACTGATGACATCATTCCTGCCACTGTCAATGTGTGACAAGTCTTGGCTTGCCTAAAGAAAAAGAAAAAACCTTTCTAAAATTGGCACTGCACAGATTTAAAACACATACAAGGACTACTATAAATGTAAGATATTTATACCCTCTTTCCATGCTATGAGTTTTCATTCAAGGATAGTTTTTTTTTCTTTAGCATTTTGATTTGTCAATCTTTGAACAACGAATTTTAAACATCCAGTTTATTCTTTTTGATTTTGTTATGGTTGCCTTAGCTTAGACATTGTACTGTTTTGATACCACTGGCCACAACCTGCCTTTTTTCCATTGTAGTTATTTTTGAGATAACTGAAAATGTATAAGGATAACAAAGCCACAGGTGTTTCTGGAGGTGATCTTATTGTGTGCTTTCCATAGTACCATACTAATCTTATATCTTTTTTTTTTTTTTCTTCTGATTTCTTATTTCTTCTGATCTAAAGCTTTATGGAGAAGATGCTTTATGGGTGTATTTTTGAACATGCATATTATTTGCCATCTTAAGCATCATCACCAGCTGTGAATTGTACAATGAATAATTAATGTTGAATGGCGGCCTTGAACCTCATAAAGCTGATTAGTAAGACAATGCATCTGGGAGAACAACTTTAAGACTGTGCTTGTAAAAGAATATCAAAACAGCTTAACACAGTAGGGAAAAGCCCCCTGGAGCCCTTTAAAACCAATTGCCTACAAACACTTCTAAAAAGAACAACTCTGTAGTGGAAAAAAAGCATGTATAAAAATCCTACGAAGTTCAGAAAAGAAAACAGCCTTTATACTTAATTGTAACAGAGGTATTTGCAGTTAAACACTGCATAACATTATATAGAGGGTATGGTCACCCAGAATAGAGCATATTTGTCTTCTTTCTTGTTCAGATTGTTACGGTAAAGTTGTTTTCTAGTTCACTGGATTCTAGACTCATTCATAAACAGGGACAGTGTGCGCCTTCGCTGATACTTCAAAGTAGAAAATATTTGCCCTGTTGCAGGGGCTTTTGACAGACTGCTGATAAACCCAAACAAAACTCTTATTATAGCATAGTGGCAAAGCTAAGTACAATGTAAATTTTAGAAATAACTAATCTTTTTTTTTTTTCTGAAAAATTAATGTGCAATTTTGAGACATGAATTTAAAAAAAATTCTCGTTCACTAAATGACGTTTGTTGCTGTTAGTTCTAGTGCTGTAGCTGGGAGACGGGAGTGAATCCTCTCCTCAAAGTTCAGGTTGTCTGAAAGGACTAAGTAAATATAAAAGACTGGAGAAAGGAAGCACTATCTCTTTGAAAAACAGGCAAGATGTAGTTCAAAGTCTGAGATGCAAAGATGTTAAGGAGCTTGCCTGTGATTGTGAAGGGGCTGTGTGACAACAGGTCTGAATTTACCCAGAACTGAAGGATTTAAGCCGCTAAATTAGAGCAGCTGCCATGGAATGGGTCTCTGTGTTACATGACAGAGGAGCGGGTATGTGCCACTCCTTTAGTTGACCAGGATTACATCTGTCCATGTGCGACAAAGCTAGACTGGGCTTGGCCAAAACAGTTTTAATCACAAGATCAGTCCTTCATCTGAGTATCTCTACTGAGTGAGTGAATGGAGGGAGTATATTGGTTTTATGGTTGAATTTCATCTGTAATGGTATTTATGGAAACATGGTATGGTTCAGTTGTGACTTACAGCAGCATTAAATCAAGCAAATCTACTCTTCAATTTGCTTTTCTAAACCATGTTATGAACCCTAAAATATAGACTACATAATTCATACATTAACTTTGTTTTTCCTGGCAGATTGTTAAATCTGTTAATTTTTAAAAGAATCAGGCATCTTTTTGTTAAATGTTTTGATTTATTTTAAGAACTAAATTCCAGTTTTTATTTGATGATTTTTGATTTAAACATTTTAAAAGACTAAACAAATTTAAATGAAGAAAAAGTCAACATATAAACAAAATATTCTGATTCTTTTCCAGTTATAATTCTCAGCACTTTTGGAGATTTTATTCCAATTTTGGATTATTTCAAAATAAAAATATTAAAAAATTTCACAGTTTGGAAAAACATCTGTTGCTCAACCTTAGCCTCTAACTAGTCTGGACTGCTTTCTTAGATAACTGAAGAATAACCCCTACACATTCAGTGCAAGAAAAAGAATGCCCAAATTTGGTCTGGATTTGGCAAGTAATTTGTCAGTGATGAGGGTTCATTCCATGGTATCACTTAAAATTTGTAATATTAATTTCTTCACTTTAAAAATCAACACAAAAAATAGTTAATCTGAAAATGCTGCAAAATTTAGATTGGGATTGATCTAATTTTTTTTTTTTTTTTTTTGTATACTATATTGGGTAACATAGTATAGTGTTGAATCTCTTTCAGGTAGAAGTCATTGTTTTTAACTGAATTGGTCTCATTATAGAGGTAAAAGCTGGCCATGTTCACTAAAACCATACGAACTCTGAACTGCAGGTCTAACAAGTTTTAAAAATCTTTGTACAATTTTAAAACATGCTGGGTAATTTTGCCAGTATAGAGAAACTTTCAGTGGTTCAATTTAATACACTTACTAATCATCTACAGCTATACTTTATAAAATAACAATGTGTTGAAGTTACTATGGATTATCCATAAATGGATTGAATGCTTTTCATGAGATCTTATTTCCTATAAATAGATTAAGATAAAAGACTTTTAATCTTAATTTAAATACAAACTACAAATAACAATGAATCTGTCATTAAATCTAAACTGAATTTTTGAAGATATTTAACTTTTGGACTGCTTTAGTTTTATACTTCCAGGACAAAGCCATTCAAAATTTTTTTTAACCAGTCTCTGAAACATGTGAAGATTCAGTTTACCATGTGTTGGAATATAAAGTAAATTAAATTGCATTCTAGCTATTTATTTTGATTACGAGTAGAAGAATCTATAGAAGGATTCACAAGAAATTGTGTCTTCCTAAATAAATGATTTGTCTATCTTTGTTGTGTGGAACTAGAAATGACCCTCAGATTTGTGCAAATTGTGCTTATACTTTTGTGCTTCACATTTCCGGACAAAATCTGAGTGGTTTTCTTGGACTTAGTCCTGTTGGCTTTCTGTGACACAGCACAAAGAGTACAGGATGTTGAAGACTTGCACCTGTATGTTTGGCAAGTGCCAAACCCGCAAAATCTTAGTGTATTATATGCTGAATATGGGAGAAATTGGTAGTAGGTAGGATGAAATCCTTACGTGCTGCTCCAATTTCGTTTTGAAGGCTTGAGTGAGGCTTAGGGGAGATTGGTGGCCCTCTTACCCAACATGGATAAGTTTGATTCTGCTTGAATGTTATCTACCTTAACTGCACACCTCTTTTTATTGTGTTGTTTTTGGGTTTGTGTCCTGTCCCACCCCCCCAATACTGTACTATCAGCCAAGAATAACTTGAGGCTGAATTCAAGACTGCTTTTTAATGCTTTCAAAACATTACAGGAATGTATCTGATGCTTTTTCATACTAGATTCAATTTTGTTTTGTTTTGTTTTGGGTTTTTTTTTAAGGCACTTAGTAAAACCAACACCTCCCTGAAAGCAGTAGTGTGCTCATGCTGGAGCTGCACAGAACAAAGGTTCTGAACTGAAAAATGAACTGCTGGGCTACAGGAGAGGCTGCCTGGCAACTCTCCGGTTTCAGGCCTGTCTCTATCCAGAAAGTTCATTGTGTCAATATAGACAAGTTTTGTTCCACTTGTATTGCCAAAAATCTTATAAATATCAGAGCATGTTGGCTTTTCCTGCCCTGAGCTTTCTGTGTATTTATCTTCGTCTCCATATTCTTATTATTTGACTCCTTTTCTGACACATGGACTATTTATGAATGATTAAATCTTCTGAGTGTGTGAGAATGGGTAAAAGTTTTCTCTTGTGATTTAAGGGTGAAAATGTATGTAATTAATATACATTTTTACTGTTACTTTTTTTTAATGCATTAAACAATATTTTCTGAGCAGGTTTCAGGTGGAGTGAGAGAGAAAGGGATAGCTACTAGGCTAATATCTCAATTCCATCCTGGCTCTTAGGCTTACATTGCTCCCAGAAGGCCATAGCATGGGCTGAGAGGACAGTCGTGTTTGGACACTCATTGCATTAGAGTGACATTAAAGGATATTAATGACCTTACAGATCTCATAGTTAATATCTGTTATAATGAAGCAGCAGACACAGGTGATTCCCCACATGGATTTTATGAAACTCAGTTCCTCTTCTTAATAGATTTATTAGGGGTGAATATAGGGAAACTTTTACGATCATGCTGCTTGTTTTACACAGATCACTGAAGAACTGTGAGATCAGCAGTAGCCTTGTAGTGGAATAGTTTCCTATTTCAACTATCACAGCTGCATGTTTATTATGAAACATTCACATTCTGAAAATTAAGCTGGCAGCATAGGTCTACCACTTGAAGTAGAAAATTCTGCGGTTCTGCACTCTGTGTTGTGACTTCTGTTTTGTTTTTCACAATTGATTGCCATCACAACTCATACAGGTCATTTATGGTAGCTGGTTGTGTGACATTACTATTAGTTTTTCTTTGCTGTCTTGGAAAAGTCATCAATTTGGTTTGGGATGAGTTGTGTCACAGTCAACAGTATCTACTTATATTCTTGCATTATTTCTAAAGAGAAAGAAATGGAAGTCAATATTTGAAAGCTGTTAGGTAATAGCTGTACTATTTCATGTTAGAGTGAATGCAATCTTTCATACCAAATTGTCTGATTTACTAAGATGTAAGATAAAAATCACTTTAATTTTGTAGAAAGAGAATTTTTTAAAAAAGATTATGTATCATGCACTTCAGCAGTTATATCACAAAATGTCTATCTCTTATAGAAGAAAGATTATAAATTAGTCTTGTACTGTGATATTCTACAAAAGTGGGAGGAACCATGGCATGTAAAACAAGTAAAGAAAAAAAAATTAAATTTAATGTCAACTAATTACAAGACTGGTGTGACTTAAAAACTGGAATAAAAAAATGGCATGCTGGGTTTTTTTCTGTCCCCAGAATATCAGTTTCCTTATACATTGTATTAAGACTTTAATAATATTGAAAAAATCCACATTTATATTTGTTCTGTCTGCATGAACATTTTTTGGCTTTTTTGTTCTCTTACCTTTTGTAAAGCTCCTTCTTACTGGAGCTTTCATCTCCAGTTAACTGTACTATCGTTTTACATATAATGGAATTATATAATCTAGATTTAATTTATGGACAACTGTTTACTTGTTTATAGCTTTATAGAGTAATTGCAAAGCAGTTTCTCAGAAGACTTTATCATGGAGTTACAAGGAGAAGCTAGGGTACAGCAGTGATGATTTGCCAAGTAGACTTATTAAATACTGTTGAATGCAGAGATAAAAACAGTCATCTTTGAGAGTTAATGAAATGGACTTTCAGGTTAGTATTGTTCTGACAAGGCAAATATTCAATGTATTTCTCTGCTGAAAGTCCCAATCTTTCCCCTCAGCAATGCAAAGTGCAGAGGTGACAGAGAAGTATCCAGGCAATGGGAGGTACTGAAACTACAGAACAGCTTTTGTACTCCAAATGAAAATAAAAGTGGGTTTTTTTCACAGTGCAGCCTGATGCACATGCTGGCAAAATAAATCAAGCACTGGCCAGCTACAGATAGCTGGAATACTCTCCAGAAAACTCATTTTACCAGGAGTTCTGTAACTATCTAGACTACAAAAAGAGGGGTTTCCTTTGAAACTGCATGTGACACGAGAAGCAAATTAATGTGTGGTTTTACTAACAAAGATTATCTGATACTATATATTATCATGTTATTGTTATTCTAAAAATTACTACCCACTAAGTGAAAAATGTCAGAACAGATTGGCAAGGAATGTCTTGTGAGTATGAATGAACTTAGCATGTGCCAGCCACGGGTAGGTGGAATGTGCCACTTAACAAATTATTCTATTTTTAGCACCCTAACCTTCTTCATATGCTTTCAATCAGGAGACGAGCGTTATGTATGTGAGGCGGCCAAAAGCAAGCTGCCAGTTGTGGCCTTTCCATTAGCTTTCCATGGTTTTAGTTTGCAGACCGAATGCTGAAAAATCCCGCAGCAGCTGGCTGTAGAGTGCTGGCCCGTTTGCTGTAGCCATGGTGTGGAATTTCTCTCTGTTGAGTATATTTAGACAGCAGCACACTTACAAATGTGTTGTAAAATTGGACGCCTGCCGGGGGAAGCTTGGGCCTCCTTGGTTTACTTACTAAGCCTATGTTTCAATGGAGAAGCAAATTTGATTTTTCTCCCCCCTCCCTCTCTTTTTCTTTCTCTTCTCCCTCCTCCCCCACCCCTCCTTTGCCAAAGAGGCATCAGTGACTGGTGAGAAGAACTGACCAACTTGACCTCCTCTCCCACTGGTGGTCATGAGAATAATACAGGAGGAGGTCAAAGGTTAGCTTTTGAATACTCTTAGGAGCTAATTTATTACAAGGAGGGAGTTTCACATTGGCTGAATTATTTTCTTGAAGAGAAGACCACACTTGAGTTTGTTTATGCCTTGTGTTCATTGGGAGTTCTCTTTAGGAGCCTTTCTATGCACCTGTGCGGAGCACAATAACAGCTCTTTTCTGCAGGGCGGAATAGCCGACAGCCAGAGAAAAAAATGGGCTAGCCTGGAGCAGAACCTGGAGGCTATTTGATTACAGAATGTAGTCCAGAGGGGTTTTTTTCATTGTAACTCCTTTCCCCCCACCCCCTCTCGTTTGCCCTTATCCTGTTGCTAGATGTTTTTTGGCTGGTGGAACATGGGGAAGCTGAGATGGGGGAGCAGGGAAGGAAGGAGACCACATTTGCACAAGCATCTTGCTGAGAAATAAAAGCACGGATCCTTCAGGCAATAAGGATATGGCTTACCTGGAAGTCAGTGATAGTAAAAACTGTTATTCTATCAGTTATCACTTCCATTTCCTGTTGAGATGCAAGAAAATTATATATTCTGCTTGCATTTCTAGTTGCCTTAGCTGCCTCAAACACTGTGATACTTTGACTTATGAGTTTAGAAATTATATGCCTAGATTTAAGTGTCCTGGCTACACTTAGTCTCTCTGCTGCTCAGCTACAGCCCAGCAACCTACCCTCTCAGTCATTTCTTCTGGTTTTGTGCAGTGTCTAGTGATACCTCAAACATCACTTATAGGCAGACAAGGCAGCTGTGGCTGCATATTCTATTGAGATTCCCGTTCCAGAAAATCTTGACCTATAGCAGTGATTTTTCTTTTTGCAAAACAAACCCTAGCCTTTGTTTGCAGTTTAGAGAATGTCCGTTGTATGTTAGGAGATGTTATATGTTAGGCTTCCTGTACACTGAAATCTGTGACTTTGCCTGAATGTTCTGCTGATTTAAATTTGTCCAGATTGTTGATGAAAAACTGAAAGACAAATTTATGTAAACAAAACAACTTTCTTTTGAATGCAATGGAATTAGGAGGCTGAGCTGGAACCTGCATTTGTTGGGGTAATTTTACATATTCCACATTTCGAAGCACGAGGACTAGGTAAGGCTCAAGCTTTAAGTATACTTATTAGCTTTGTCTGTGCAGGCGAGGGGGCTGGAGGCACTCTGTAGGGCTTGAGGAGGGATTATGTAATTCCTGGAGCTGTAGTCAAATTTAAGGAAAACAGACTTTCTGCCCACGATGTTTCTAAATCCCCCTGCAGTTTACATTTTGTCTTAAATATTAAGACATTTGCCTGTTACAATTTTGGAGACAGATTTACAGCCATTTAGCAGATATTGCTGGTAAACATTTATACCTGTTAAGTTATACAATAAAAGGCTCATCTCCACACAAACTGACACAATGGCAGGCAGGGGCACCCCGATAACACAGACAGAGGAAAGAACCCCGACCCTGGCCCCTGCCAGGGCTCTCACAGGGAAGTGTCAGCCCCATGGTCCAGCATTGACCCATCAAGGTGGGACAATGGGAGCATCTCTGTGAATTGGCAACTGTAGGGATCAAGCCATTTATGAGGAAGACCGCAGCTGTTGAGGGTCAAGTGAGTGTGTGTGTGTATATATATATATATTTATGTGCCTTTGAGCTGAATGAGACAACTGGAGATGAGAGGGTCCGAGGACCGACTACTGAGGAGACTGAATGTGTAACACAATTTACTGGAGGAATCTATGGTGTGTTTGTCTGTGATTCTGTTGACGTGTGCAAGGATGACCTTTATCAGCAGCTGCTGTGGGCCTCAAGGTCTTGTATGTCCAGGCCAGCTACTGGAGAGATCTATACTGTATACATAGGTATCTGCTTTCCTGTAATGGACCTTCATCCTGATCAGCTAGCGAGAGGAAGAAGATGAGGACATTGGTGCTGTTTGTATGAGTGCTGAGTGTTTCTGTCTGTCTTGATCTGTGTGGCTGGCCATGTGTATATGTATATATTTGTTGTAAATAGTGTGTGCCTGCTTACTGGGAATACAGCCCTACCAGTTGAACCTGCAGTCATGGAGCTGCAGCAGCCTGGCCTGTCTCAGGCTTCTGGATTCAGCAACAGAGAAGTTTAATATCACCTGAAGGGGGAGTGAATTGCACTGCTGGGTGCCTGGCACTGACAATAGTAAAAAGGTTTATTTTGGACAGAACATTATCACAGTCTGAACTGTGACAAACCCACAGACTATAGTGATGAAACTGAAAGGAAATACATACGTTTTCCTGTAGATCTGGAGGGAAGGAAAAAAAAAAACTTTTTTCATGCTCTTTGGACATGTGGAGTCAGTGATGAGTCCCACAGACTCCAGAAGACAAGCATTATCATGTAAAGGAGCAGACCCTGTGGTGGTCTAGTAACAGGAGAAGTTAGATCTTCTCATTTCCGCCAGTGCATCTGACCAGCATCCTGAGCCAACTGCTTTTCATTCCAGCTACATTGCCCTGTGAAATAGGAAGACATCTGAGAAACAATGCTGTCTGTGCTTAATGAAAGGTTGTAACTGAGCATGTGCTAACTGTTGCCCTGCTGGTGCCCATTCCACATGGTAACACTTAGGCCTGCCCTTTGTTCTGCCTCCTTTGTCCTTCAAGTTAGAAGATCTGCAGGCCAGAAACTGTTGTCTCTTCCACTTGGACTGTGTCCACATCTCTTACAGCAGTATAAATGATAGTATCTATCTGCCAGCTGAGGTTACCATTCTGTGAGACCAGTAGAGACTTTGTAGGGCACTACTGGAGTGTAAAAGGAAGAACTGGAACTGCATTGTTGTAGTGGGCAGCAGCCTGTTACTGACACCCAAGCCTGTATTAAAAGCATGGCTCTGTTTTATGTATTTTCTCTGCTGTTTCACTTGCTGTTGGTTTTGCTATGCAAAGTGCTGTCTTTTGTGTGATTACAGAACAATCATTGCTGGTTCCTTGGGGTTCAGAAGCACATTGATAAACATAATCACTGTAGGCAAATCTGAGCAAACCTAAGTACAAACTGGAGCTAAGCAAAATGGTTCGATGTAGCGCCCACATGCCTGCTGTTGGGGAGCAGGGGCTTGGCGTAGCTTAAGGTTTTGACTTCAGGATAACTTCTCTCTGTTGGACTGGATAAAGTTTACTACATGCCAGACTTGTTTCCGTTTTCTTCATGGAGGAAGGGACTTTTGCGCCAATCCAGCTCAACAGCCAAAATAATACCATGTTAATAGATTATGTTGATATATAAATTTTGCAGAGTGAAGCAGCATTTTCATTACTGCTTACACTAAGTGGAGCCTGGCCTATTTCAAAATGTTCATGTGTAGGACGTAAAATGATATCTAAAGTTTCAGCTGCTTTCTCAAAGACCTGTCAAACAAGGATTCTACACTGTTCTCCAATATTTCCTTTCTGATCAGCAAGGACATAGGTAAAATGTGCTCCCCGCATTGCATTTGATTTCTTAAGAGACACAAAGTGCAGGCTCAGTAAACCCAAAAGTTTGAAACTAAATTAGTTGCAACTTATATAAGTGCTCTTTTTCTATAAAAGCTATAGTTCTATACAGTATTAAATCTGGTTTCTGATTTAATTAACTAACAATCAAATAATTACATACATCATCTCATGAGCATATTTATCATTTTTCTTGTTCATGTGTAACTGCAGTCTGCTTTATTCCCTCCTGGAAAAATTTTCTTTCTTTTTCTTCCCTTTCAAAATACAGACACTTCAACAACTTAGCTGAATTAAGTGATAATTAACATCAAGTAAAGATTTTTTTTTTTTTCCCCCCTCTTATGTGCTAGTGACCTTGAGAGTCTGTATGGACTGCTCACATCACTTTTTTCTTTCCATTTCTTTTTATTCCATTTGAGGAAATCTTGATTTCTAGGAATGAACTCACAGCTTGTGATGGAAAATACACTTTTTTAGTCCTTCAATGTTACAATGTTTTGCTGATAGACTGTGAAATCTGGTAGACAGTAAGAATATCCACGTTTGTTCTGCTTTGAAAAGTCACATTCTTCATTTTGATTTATAATCTCTTACCTATTTTGGGAATAAGTAACGTGACAGACTGAAAATTTTGAGCCATGAAGGTCAAGATAGATTTTTATGATGGTTAAAAGCTGTGTAAAATGAGCGAACACAGAAATTTTACAGTGGATGGTCTACCCTATATGACCAAAAAGCTTTAACTTGTGTAATTGTAACTGTAATCCAGAAGCTGATAATTAAATTATTCTTTCTAGAATTTTGTTTGTTCACAAATAAGTAATGTCACATCACCTTATTCTCAAACTCTGCGTTTTTAATATTTGACAACCTAGTAATGAATGCTATATTTATTTATGGGGTTTTTTCCTTATTTTTGTAAAGACTTTACATGAATAAACACTGTGTATACATGCACACAATCACCAACCCTGTAAATTTTTTTTTTCCCCTCTTCTAAGGGAAAAAGATGCATTTCTGCAGTATAGAATCAGTAAACTGGAACAGATACAAAATTGTATCTTCTCTGCAGAGCTACTAGTGCTTAGCTGATGTGTCCCTAGACTGTATGCAAAAATATCATAGTTCTAGCAGCTCCCTTTGGTCTGGCAGGGATAGCTGAAATTAAAGCTTTGAGTGGGTGAAGACTGTTTGCAAGATCTCCTGCTGAGCCTGCTAAGACATATATTGTGGGGTAATTTCTGGAGTTTTGCCAGTTGCAAATAGGGGGCCCGCAACAAGCCTATTAAGGTAGGAATGAGGTTGGAATGCCACACTTTGCTGCGCTCTGTTTTCCACTGTCCCTGCTCTGCTGACCACCAGAGTAAAAATAAATGAGGGGAAATTTTTTTCACTATAATATCTGCCATCCCTTATTACATGTTGTAATTTATAAATAGTTCATCTGATTAACTGTGAATTTTTTTTGTTTGTTTTTAATACTTATTAATAAGAAACATTTTCCCATTGACCTCCTTTCTTGTCTCTGCAAGTAACAGGACAAGATGCCATGCATAAAAAAACAAAACAAAAACCCCCACACTTTATTGCTATGAAGCTGTAAATCTTTATTGACCTTTTGTTGGTATAGTTTAGGAGGATCAGAATTAAAATGCAATTTTTACATAACATTTTAATGCTTTTAAGAATGTTGTCATTGGAAAGTACTGTCAGTCTAACTCATTTATGGTTCAGTAAAGTGTTGTATTTTGGTTCCCAGGCCTCAGCTACCCATTGTGAGACTGATTTTCATGTGCTACTGTATAGTAGAAAGTGTGGCTTATGACAGAAAGAATTGTTGCCTTAAGATTGGGAAAAGCTACTGATGGTTGTCATAATACTTACTGATGGTAAGGGATTTTGGAGGTTGGGTGTGGGTGTCCAGTAAGGAGGTTTTCTAAAGAGAAATGTTCTTGGTTTTATTAAAACAATAACTTTATAGGTCTGGAGCAGGCTCTTGCAATGTGGTATAAAGCACGAGATGTAGAAATTTGGGAAGGGATATTTTCTTTTTCTTTTTCTTTTTTTTTTGGTACAGGTTGTTCATCTTGGAATCATTTAGCATTAAAGTATTCTACTGTATGTTGCACACAGATGTGGTTTAATGCACAAATTGAATAGCCTCTTGCTCTTTTCAGGGTTTCAGAACAAGTTTTTATAGTTTTTGGCAGTATGTACCTAGAAGTTTCAAAATTGTTCTATAAGCAATATCTTGTGGTCATAAATTATCACAACCATTTTAGGTTTGTAAAAACCCTACATAAATCTCCATGTAAGCACAACAATAAAAAGTGCAAATGTGTTTAGTAATGTTTCTTGGGTCACCGTTGCTCTGAGTTGCGTGTAACAGTACCCTAAAAACTACAACTGGAAACCTATCTTATTACCTATTTGTTAACTCCCACCATAACATACTGCAGTAGTAAAATCACTAAGCTTTGCTGTTTATTGCCCTTTTGATATGTGGCAACATAAGCGGACCACAGGCACTCCAAGATAAAACAGGAGGAGGCTTTTTTCAGTATTAATAGTGCAGATGTCAGATCTTTGCCTCCTTGGAGCCAACAAACCAAATTTGATTGTTGTGGGCTTTCTGGAAAGTTGACTTCATGCAGCCTCTGGGTTCCTTATTTACTGGTAGAGAGAGCATTGCTCAACACATGGCTGCCATCACTCTTGGTCGTTTTGGAAGAATATTATCTAAATGACTGAACTGTTATTGGAAACATCCCTGCAAGTTCAGTTGTACTATGTGCTTTATGAACTTATAGGAAAACATGGTTCTTGCTTCAAAGAGCTAATAATGAGGTTCAAAATGAGGCACACCACATCAAAAGGGAGATATAATATAGGAGGGAAGGAAGACAGAAGGAACCAAGGTGCTTTTTTGCAGTGGGACCTAGCAGAATCATGCCTTTAGTGCCTAACTGATTTAAGTAGCTCAGTTTAAAGGTTTTAATTGCGGTTACTCCAGCCAGTCCCCCTTTCCGTGTGTATGCCTGAGTTCGCAACAGAACTTGATCTAAATCCAAAATCTGCTCTGCTTTCCTTAGCAGGGACCATGACCTAGATACATTAGCAGCTAAACAGCTGCAGAGCACCAGACTGCTGGTGAAGGAAAGCTCTAAATCGACCAGTCTGGAAGCGCAAGCAGCTGGATAAGATTTCTGTTGTGCACCTGATCTACTGGTGCAATTACATTTTATATTGTAGCTGCAAATAAATTAATAATAAATATCTTCCCACGTGCATTTTTTCACACAGTTCTCTAGTCACCTTTTAACTTTTCATAAATGTTACATTCTGAAGAGTATGACAAAGTTTACCCAAAGGTTTCTCATTTTCCATGTAATTAGTGAAGCAAAGTGTAACATTGTCTTCTTCAGTTAATGATGGTGCCAGGATCTCCTTGCAATAAATGGATATGATCTGCAGAGTAGGTAAACCAAATTATTGATGGGATATGAAGGAAAAAGTGAATCTTGAATGTATCTTGGCTTTGAAGACTGATAAGAAATACAGAAAGCAGATTGACTCAAAGG
>NW_010301501.1:149399-155949 GCF_000700745.2 Antrostomus carolinensis
AGGACTGTTGGTTAGAAAAATGTCTATGTGAGAAACAAGGGATATTATTCTATACAACTGTGAGAAACTGAGTTTGAAGTTCCTCCACCATAGTCAGCAGGGTATGCAGCTGAGCCTGGTTCTCGTATTACATACTCAGTAAATGACAGAGCAAGTAAGGTATTAGAGTGGACATGTTCTTGTTTTTAAGAGATATCTTCCTGAGGCTGAGCAACTTCCTGTATCACAGCTGCTGTGAACATACCCTTTAGAGATTTTTGGTTTCAGCTTATGATGGTTTCTCACAAAACCACCACAAAACATACATTTTGAAGTTCTGTTCCAGAGGTGATGGTTGAGGAGGATAGGTTAGTATGTATATATTGTGCATGCGTCTCAGAATAGAAAGAATTGATGCATCATCTTAAGCAGTTCGGAGTAGAGTATTGATTTCCTCAATCTCTAGAATCAGAGACTGCACATCCTAGAATAAATGATGTAGTTAGAAGTCAGTGTAAAGTAAAATTTACTGAGGCATGGATCAAAATCTTCCCAGCTATCTGTTTTGTTCTGCTGTTGGCAATAGGAACCCTGTTGCTCTGTGATTCCAACACCCTCATATTTCTTATTCCTTGAACTTTGGTGGAACGCTGCATGCTCAGTCTCATGCTGTCAGTGGCCCTTTAAGGCTAGCTAAAACCTGTTTAAGAACAACTGAGCCTGTTTCTATTCGATTTACTGTGTCTTCACCGACAGGTGATCTTTCAACCTTGTCTGTGTGTCAGTGCTTCTGAAACCACAATTGCTGCAATACTGTTCAGTAAAGGGCAGACCTGGAATAGAGCTGTTTGGATAGAACAAAAAAAAAAAAAAAAGACCCCAAAATCCCCTCTTCTGTAAACAGTTCACTGACTGATGAAATATTTTGCAAGCAGTGTATATTGCAGGTACTTTTCTGCTGTTTTAATTATTTCTATAGTAAATTACTCAATGTAGATAATCATCTCGCAAAAAAACCAAAATAAAATCGCTAAAGGTTCCAGCTAGTAACAGCTAGTAGTTCTTGGACAGTTTGGTTTGAAATAGGACTGAGGAGATAAAAACAGCTAGTAACTTGACTGCACAGACAGCTTTTGTTAGTATGTTGAGGTGAAAGCTCTGGCTGTCCTGTACCTTTGTCCTGCCCAGTTCTGGGCTTGGCCAAGCAGTGTGTGAGTTTGTGGGTTAAATTCAGCCACTGCCATATATTAGTGTCATAAACCCCCACTAGACTAGATCACTTTAAAGATGGTGCTCTGTATGGAGGGGCTGAGGAGAAAAGAAAAACTCACCCTTCTATTCTCTTTCCTCATGTACTGTCTGACCTCTTTCCATTCCCAAGTGAAGCAAGCAAATGCATTCCCTGCTTTCCACTACTCCTCAAAAGAGAGAGTGAATGAAAAATGATGTCTGAGAGGGACTGGCAAAGAAGAAAAAAAAATAAAAGTAGTTTGGGGTATGTTTAAAGCAGAAATTTAAACCAATATACACCTTAAAGGATGCAGAGGGCGCTCAGACACCAAAAGAATATGTGCTGCATCGAATTTCTCTTTCTTAATTTGTGTTTAGGGCATTCTGTAAACTGTCTTGTATTTTATTTTTAAAATTACTAAGTAAGTTATTACATCTTCAGCTGAAGGTGTATATCCGATCAAGTGGAAATCCTTTTTTCTTATGTTCCATAAGCTCAAGATAGGATGCAAATGGTCTTTCTAGGGTTTGTTTGCATTTGGGGAGAGTGAAGGGGGTTTTTTTGTTGTTTTTACCAGAATGAAAGCTACTCACAGGAATTGTAAGGTAATGTGCTTTCTTGAACTCTAGAAATGGTAATAATAGTTGAATGATATTTTACGGATGAAAGCCAACACACATTGTATACAAAATATTCTGTTCTTTCTTAGGTATACTGTATCTAAAATTATGATAGTGTTATGCTTGGAAATGTAAACTTTTCCTTTGATAAAATACTTAAAAGTAGATAAACTTTTGCATTTGGATACATAAAGCCAAAACTCAGCTCTAGTACTAATACTCGGCCTAAGATTTCCTGACAACTGTCTGCAGTACCTCAACATC
The DNA here is from genome assembly GCF_000700745.2 of Antrostomus carolinensis. Taxonomy (NCBI): domain Eukaryota; kingdom Metazoa; phylum Chordata; class Aves; order Caprimulgiformes; family Caprimulgidae; genus Antrostomus; species Antrostomus carolinensis. The sequence continues at coordinate 151,494 of NW_010301501.1, forward strand.
TCCATGTAATAATCAAAACTGTCTTTTTCCTTTCTTCTCTTAAATTTAGGCTTCAAAACCTGTCTTGATCAAAATAAAGGTATCTTGGCTTTCTTCTTTCTTTCGTATATTTATTTAAGACAGATTTTCAGATGTGATTAGCATCCAGCACTAGGAAATCTGTTGTTTTCTCTTCACCAGGCATTGAAGTGTAAGATTTGGCTTTTTCCAACTCCAGTTATCTGTGCTGAGTTCCTTGGTAGTGTTTGTCAGCTTTTTTGAAAATCTGTCTTTGAATATGCCTGCATAATTAGAGATGGTAGAGCAATACTTAGAGTGAAGAGGGATGCAATTCTCACTATCGTTTTAATTTTTTTAAATGTTTATAGCTTTGCAAAATGTTTTAATTTAGGCTGAAACTGCCCACTTCTATTGCTATGTGGAAGAAGCATTTTCCCAAAACTTAAACCTGTTTAAATTTATTGTTCTGGCTGAGAAAAGTGCTTTGCCATATTATGTATACCTAGAAATACTCATACAAAGTATATTTTAAGTTGCTAGCTTTAAAAAAAAATAAATAAATAATAAAAAAATTTGAATCTCTTTTACCCTGCAGGATTTTGGTGCTTCAAGACGGGTCATAATCCCAAGTCATACTTAAAAAAATCTATTTTGATATGACTACCTTATAGGGGTTTGATGAAAACAGTTTGTGCATGCACACTGGCCTTTCTTATACTTTTCCATTCTTTGATCCTTGTCTTTGTGAAGATCACTCACCATTCCATTGATGCTGTGCATATAAGATGAGTTGATTTTCATTTGTATTTGCTGAGCTGACAGATATGGTCTGCAAGGTGAGAGTGGACTGCTTTTGTGTTCTGCAGCCCATATGTATATATACTAGTTATGAACATTTAGTTCCTAGTTTTTCCAGAAGCTATAATAAGGAATTTGTTGAAATGAATATTCTATATTTGTGGCATGTGAAAGAATGAGAAAAAGGCATTACTCTAACCCAGCTCTTATGTATCATGGTTGAACTGTACCGATCATACTTCCATTGTTTCCCAAGGAGACAAGGTTTATGAGATCATCTGTCTGTTTTTGTAAGTCTCCTCTTCCTTCCCCCTCCATCTTTCTCCCTCAGTCTTCACGAATAACTTGAGAACCTACTGACCAAGTTCAGTCACATTTGCTACAGGAGGAGAGAACCTGAAATATATTGAATTCCTAGAGGTGTCATAAATACTGTCAGTCAGATAGTGGAGAGAAACTCAAAGGAAAAAGCTTAACAGTGTAAATGTAATCCTTGTTAGAGTGCACATAACCCACACAGGGGCACCTCTAAACAAAAACATTGTTTCATGAGTTCTACTGTTTTCAGATAAGTGTGGTTTTAGAGTACTAGATGTTGTACTTGGCATCAGGATTAATCACAGAAGTGCCATTGCATGGGAAATTTATGAGAACATTTTGCAGTCAGACATTAACTTATTTTACTCGTTTATTTGCACTTCCTGTCTATGTGACACCCAACCAACTGGTGAATGCACCCGCTCTTCAGCTGTTCAGGCTGAGCTTTGAGAGGTCAGCTCTCAACTGTCTTGGCTTCCTTCTATTTTTATTTATAAATAAACAGTAAGGTGTATTAGCATGAAAGTAGATACTTTTTACAAAGCTGTGTAGGAGGGTGTGTTGAAAAGGTGAAGCAACTTCACTATGAATGCCACTTGCTCCTTGGAATATAACTATGGTACTGAATACTCCTGCAATCCAACCCCATCTTCTGTGGATATAATGTTACCTGTACAAGGAGAGGCTGAAGTCACTTGGTTTGTTCAGCCTGGAGAAGAGGAGACTGAGGAGAGACCTCATTGCAGCCTATGACTTCCTTACAAGGGGAAGAGGAAGGACGGGTCCTGATCTCTTCTCTCTGGTGACCAATGATAGGAGCAGGGGAAATAGCAGGAAGATGTGCCAGGGCAAGTTTAGGTTGGACATTAGGAAAAGGTTCTTCAGACAGAGAGTGGTGGAGCACTGGAATAGGCTTTCTAGGGAGGTGGTCATGGCACCACACCTGACAATATTCCAAAAGCATTTGGACAACACCCTCAGACACATGGTCTGAATCTTGCAACTGTCTGATGCTAGGGCAAGAGTAGGACTCGATGATCCTTGTGGGTCCCTCCCAACTCACAACATTCTGATTCTACATTTTCCTTTTTATTTTTTTTTTCTTCTCTTCTCTCAGATGGGAGGCAAACTTGCCCGTTCTTCTATGGAAGTAATTGATAAAACTCCCTGTGATTCTGTGATGGCAAGTACAGCCCCTGGCTGAGGCTGAACTGGTTTCCTACTTACAAATGTCATCACCTCTGGGAACCAGTGGAAGCATCCAGGGTGGCTCCATAGGCACCACTGCCTGGTAGAGTCACTTGGGCTGCATGCAGTAGCCAGTTGGCCAGAGTGTCTGAATATCCTGCAACATGGGCTGCCAGATATCCAGAACTGGTAAGGATGATGATAGTATGTAAAGCAATGCAGGAGAATTTATAGACTTAAAATAGGAAAAAAAATGGACACATTTACAGAGTGTTCAAAGGCCAATATTTAGGGTTATCTTCCCAGGTAGGATTAAATAACAACTGTATGTGTGTATACACACACACATGTGAATATGCATATATATTATATTTTTTATTTTAATGAACAAGCTACATAGAATACTCAACTTGTCACTGTCTAGTGTTTAAGTTTTCTCTTTCTCATGTTGTCACTACATCACCAAACTGCAATAAAAAGACCTAGGTATGTGGTCATGAATCACTAGCAGCTGATCTCAGCAACTATGTAGTCTGTTTATCTCAGAGCTAAAGGAGGTCTTTTATGCACAGAGCTGTACTTTTTGATATTTAATATTTCAGGTCTCATTCCCACTGACAGTCTGGAGCAGACAGGGGTCATGACTTAACTTGTCCATGAAGTAAATAGAACACTATTGATGCTATAAAGATAAGTAATATTCATTTCAAAGACCACATTAAAGTCACGTACTTGAAGAGGCAAGTGTTTGGAAGCCAAGGCATGCGAGATTTATAATTGTCTTTGTGATATTAATTCAGTCACTACACACACAAGCATAATAATAAGAGCTGGTTGATAATTCAGTAACAGATGTCTTGTTTATTTTTCAGAATGTGTTAAATATTTAAGAATTCTATGGTGACATATTTAATTAAATATAAAATATCTTAGCAAAAATAAAAAAATAAAACATCTGTTTTCCTGTCAAAGTGAGACCTTAAAAAGACTGAAACACTGTTTGTTTCAGTAAGCTGCTTATTTCAAATTGGTAGCAATTAGGAATGCATTCTTTAATTGTCTGGCTACAGTTTCAGTAATGTGTGTTGATTAGACACACAACAAAGCTGTTTGCACGTTGATCTTCTGTAGTTCTCTCATTCAGGGTGGGATTACATTAGGAACCTAAATGTAATTATCTGTTGTCTCACCTAGCTCCTGGCTGCTGTTTCTAGAGGGTGCAAGTCCCTAATAGATCTTTTCTCCTGTCTGTATGCCCTGTGCAAACATTTCAGGTGGATTATGGTGTCTCAAATGGCACTAGTGCTTACACATAAACAGTTAACACCAATCTTAACTGACTTTGCAAGCTGGAAAATATTTTTAAAGTGGAGTTGCATGTATAATAATGCTAATACGCAGATTTTCTCACTTTAATGTTAATCCAATAAGAACAGATCACTTGTGTATCAGATGTAAACATCTTTAAGTAGTCTGATGCTGAAAAATTTTGTTAAATGGAACAAAACATGCATCAGGAAGAGAAAAACACAGTACATAATTGTATATGACTGGACTCTGTGCTCTCAAGGAAGTGTGTGAGCTCATACATAGTGAAATAATGTAGAGCAACATCCTTATGAACAGAACAGTGGCAAAACTGATATAGACCAAAGGCCTATCCAGCTTCTGTCTCCGTCTGCGGTCAGTAGCAGATGCTTACAGAAGATCATCATCAAAACAGGGTAAGTGTACAGTGCTCTGCACTTAAAAGCCCTTACTGAGATTCTGAATCCTTCAGGAACATGTCTAGTCACTTTGAATTCATGCAGTCACTTTTAAAATCATAATCCCATTTACTCACCCAAGACCACTGTCTACTTTGCAATCAAACACACAGGCATCTGTGATTTACAAGTGAGCCTCTCAGGAGGTCAGCATAATGTTATTGACGTTTCTGATTTCAGCTTTTGTTTTTTGACCTACAAAGAATTCATAATAATTTGCCCCAAAACTTTTGGTATAGTGTTTCTGGATTTACCATCAGATATAGCACTAGTGTAATTTTTCAACACACACAAAAAAGCAGTACTTTTTTGATGAAAGGAGAACTCTCTTTAAAAAGCTGTGAAAAGATTTCAAAGCTTTCTTTACTGTCTCTCTTCACCCCCCC